>NC_056732.1:38032074-38064574 GCF_019279795.1 Protopterus annectens
TTTACTCTGCTCTTATCTCACTTCATCTATATATTCCTCCTCTCTTCCTGAAGCAGTCAGTCACTTCCTTGCCCTATTTTTTTTAATCGAGACAATTTATAACCCATAAATATTTCAGCAATGCAGTTTAAACTGCTAGCCTGCCTACTTCAGCACTTTACTAACAGTAACTGTTATGCCATTCTGTTCTAGTCTAGACGGTTTCCAAACAATTGTTTTCTTTGCATTTAAACTGATTTTCCAATGTTAGGATATATATTGGTGAATTTAATGAGACAAATGTCATTATGCATTTTTACACTTGCTTATAGTTATGTTTGGGATCCTTTTTTATTAAAAGTTTCATATACTTATTACACCACATCCCAAATACATTTATCAATTACTACTGTGACGCTACCTAGGGTAAGTTATGGCATTCATAGACTTCAGTGGGGGACCTTCCTGCATGCACTGTGGTGCACTCAGTCTATGGACCCAACACATTTTTTTTTTCTTACAGTGAAGGCACTAAGGTTAAATTTTACTGTTTCTCCTCTTTTCTCAGTAACATCAGTACACCCATTACTTTGCATAGCATGTCAATCATCACAGAAGCCAAACAAAGATGCAGGAAGGTGATTTGTCATCTTCTTACCTGGCTTAAAATCTAACATAAGGTTTAGTTCTTTCATTTATAAAGCAAAGGAATAAGCCCTTCTGGAGATGAGCAGTTTGCCATTGTGAAATCTACATCCGTTACCTACACACACTTCAAGCCTGCATACATTATCAGGACCAATCACCTTAGCAGTGTGAAGTCCAAAAACAACTTGCAATCTACCCAGAGGTACAGCAAACTCTGAGTTGGCTTATTATTCTACTGTGACCTGGGTAGCATGGTCCCACTACCAGGCACTATAGGTTGGGGGGAGGGGGCACTCTGACTATTCAAGAGCAGACCCCAAAGTTCATATTTGGAAAGATAAGAGGAAAGCATTTTGCTCAATCCACAAAGCAGTTACTCAGTTCAATTATGAGATATGCTTAGAGAAGAGAAGCAGATGGGTGCTGGAGTACAGTACAAGTTTATAGGAATGGTAACATGCAGTAGGAAGGACAATGGTTAATTAACTTTTTTGTGTTACAGTTCCATGGTCAGGTTTCAGTCCTAACCCTAAATCAGGGTCTGTGTGCAGTCCGTATTCCATGACAATCTTAGAAACGCATTAGTGTGAACATTGACTCGAGACCGTCACTGTTGAAGTGGCACCCTGATTCTTTTTGCACAAAAATTGGAAAAAGGGGTTATGGAGGGACAGATGCTTAATCTACCTTTGGCCTGGAAGCCTGGGTCATGGTTGAAAATGGACGACAAAAGGATAAATGTACCCAACTGACAGATTTGAAAGAAGCCTAAAATCAGTGTTTCTACCTTTCTGGTCTCAGAAGTCTACAATGTTATTAAACTGTTCAAAACCTCTTGGTTATTTTTTTGACTGATAGTATTTCTACCCACACCCTGTGTGTGTTCATTTTGTTTTTATTAATAATGGATCACACCAAATCTCTTAGTGTCTAATTAAATAACTAACTCAGTGACACTGGACAGGAGAGCAGTCTTTCCAGAAAAAAAAATATCTAAAGAACAGTTAACCCTCATCTTTCCCAGTGTCAATAAAATATAGGGCTGTCAAATACCTGATGTCTCATACCAGATGTAGAATTCCTCCATCGCATGTATTTAAAATAGAAAACATCTTTAAATAGTGGAAGTGGTGCACTGCCATCCGCACATTTTTCTGCCACTGCGTTCCCTCGATACAGACCAGCATCATCACTGTCCACTCATTCTTCTCAGCTGAAGCTCATGAGCATCTTCATGAAACCTGCACTAGTGTGTGTGTGTGGCATTTGAATCCCCCCCCCCCCACTGTCCTTACACTTGACCATGTAGCGGTCTACTCCTGGACCACATTTTTATCCACTTTCCCATTTGTTCATGCAAGACTAAGTCTTATGACTCATTTGACCCCTCCAAAATGAGAAACACAAACCGAAAGCATTGCTATCATCCATGGTGGAGATGAGATCTTAATTTATTACGCCCTAATGACCCTTGCCATGGCTGTAGAATTCAGCATTGGACACATGCTGTCTCCAATTGCATACTGCATACCGTTAGCAAAGCAGGAAGTTTCAATCTGGTCCTTGGATGAAATGGGGTGCACTCTCCCCCTGAGGTTGGTGAGCTGGTATATTGCCACTCCATTCCCACCTTCCAAACTCGGGTCATATGGGGTAAAGTCAGAGCTTTAACAACTCTACAAGCCGCAGTCCTGGCATGTGCTAACATAGGACTTTTGATTTCATTTCACATCACTAGACGTTTTGGTTCAGGTCACTCAGTGGCAGAGTTTTAATACTTTGATGCCTTTTTCATGAACACTGGTTGTGGACTGTGCAACTCATCTCTGTAAAATAATTTTCCAGACAAGATCTGATATTTAACAATTTAGTCCATGCAGGGATTCACAAGATGACAACATAAAAAATATAGACTAAACACTGAATATCTATAAAAAGCAAAGCACCAGCATTTCATTTATTTTCATGACTTAAACCCGCATTTATAATACAGCCATTTTTCCACAACAGCTATCAAAGTTAAGAGATGTAATTTCCCAGTTCTACATGCATTTTACAGCCTTCCAAAAAATCCATTTTCCACAAGAACTAAGTTAACAGTGGTCACTGCTCAGAACTATATAAACTAACCAGCCCTCAAAGAAGAATGTGCCTTAGTAGTACAGAACTGCCTTCCATGTCAAATGAGAGCCCTAACAGCAGGTTTTGGTCATGCAGAGCTGTAGAAAACAAAAATACCGTACATAAACTTGCATTCAACTTGATAAACACATCTTCATAATACTGACACTTTTAAATAGCTTATTTTTAGCTATTTTGCATCTTTCTCTAAAATATGCTTGTTACAGCAGAACTCGTGAACGATGTAGACCCTAGGCTAAATTACCAACCAACATGAAATAAGTGAACACACTACACTTTCTGGGCTTGCACCCAGAAGAACTGGAAGTTGGAGGTTACCTTTGACGAGAGTCTCTGCTGTTGACCATCTACACAAGTCAGGGGGTAGTGTACAGCAGCAATGCTCATCTGTGGGGATCCATTTATCTCAAGACCAGCTAGGAATCGTGGTTCTTTGTTACAGGTTACAATACCATTAGAAAGGAGGGGTGCATTTGCATATGCACACTTCCTCATGGAATATTGGGTTATGGTACGATTCACTAATTCTTTTTCTGTTGACACTTTCAAACCAAAATGAGAAAAGAAAAAAAATTGAGTTAGTGGGCCTGAGTAAAGAAGGCAAACCCAGCATAACATCTGTGCAGTGGCTTCCCCCTCTCTACATCCCCTTACTTAATAGAATAACCTCTGAAGTTGTACCTTGAGGGAAGCTTGCATAATTCAATGAAAGAGTCCATCAACAGATCAAGAATTGGTGAACCAACAGGTAACGGTATGATCTCATAGTGTGCATTGGTGTACTGCACCCGAACCTCTCCTGAGCCATGCAGCATGTCTCAGACGTGCTCATCATGGGAAAAACATCAGATCTAAAATTGTTCTTTCTCCCCTTCCTCAGACAGCTGTGACATGCTTATCGCAGAGATGACATCAAACCTAAAACTGTTCTATATTCCATCCTCTAGACAACTCTTCAGAACAGCTCACCACTGCAGCATGAGCTCTCTCTTTCTGTGGGCACTCGCACTTAAACCTGTTATTCCTTCAAAGAAATTTAAACCTGTGAAAGCTACCAAATTCAAGGCTCCAGGCCATAATGTATTTCTAACAGCCCAAGAAGTCATCTTTAATATTTTAAATCTAAATTTACAATTTATATATGCTTTACAAGAGCATCATAATGTGAGTTACTATTTCTCAAAGCCCTATCAATTTTTGCTTTTACACTCAGACTAACTTTATATTAACATCAATATATTTCAGTCCCAAAATTAATGCAATACATTCTATACATGTATTACAGTAACATTTACCAAAAGTATCTTTTATATACATCTTGTTTATATCCTCCCAAAGCCCAGCTTCATTCTTGCCTGACCTGAACATTTCTTTCCAGAAAGATACTTTGCACTTATTTGAAATCTTTCACACCCTCTTCATTTCTGCCAAGAAAGACACTGCACTATTTTGTTGCCACAATGCCTACAAGACTATGTAAATTCCATAACTGAAGACTTGCGCTCACACTCCTACTTGTAAACTGTGCTGACTGCAGTCAAATTCATCTGGCTGCCTCACTTTAGTGGGCATTTGCCATACAATTATAGTACCACTTTGGTAGGAATGGCATCAAAACTTAATTTATAGCCTGGAAAACAATTTATGCCATTTCTTGTACAGAATTACTTTTGATGAATAACCCGGTCTGGTTTAAAAACGATTAGAGTTTCTGCAATGACTTGGTGGGTTGCTGCTTCGGAAAGGGCACTAGTCTGAAGTATCTGCATACATTAACCTTCTTGCTGCTCTCCTGACCCCCCTGACCCCTGACCCAAGAGGTTTCTCTCTAATTATGCTCCAGATCAGCTGGTCATACGTCTGTAGATTGCTCAAAGAATAAATAATGCTCGACTGCACTGTAATTTTATACCCACATCAACAGTTTCATCTTAGCTCCTGAAAAAGATCTTTGTAATGTTTAAGTATGTATTATGTTTTATTGCTGTGCTGTTGGCTTTTCTACAGTTCTGCACCAACAGAAATCTCAAAACTAGTGTACAGCTGGTCTGCACTGTGCAAAAAGATCCAGGGGTCATCGGAGCATCAACATACGGTGCCTACAAAATATTAAACTACGTCAAGCTATGCCAAGGCATCCAGCTACTAGAGCCCTAGATTAAGGAACTATGTAAAGTTATGCCAAGGCATCCAGCTACTAGATCCCTGCATTTAGGGACTACATCAAGCTATGCCAAGGCATCCAGACACTAGATCCCTGCATTTAGGAACTACGGCAAGCTATGCCAAGGCATCCAGACACTAGATCCCTGCATTTAGGAACTACGTCAACCTATGCCAAGGAATCCAGCTACTAGATCCCTGCATTTGGGAACTACGTCAAGCTATTGCCAAGACATTCAGACACTAGATCCCTGCATTTAGGAACTATGTCAACCTATGCCAAGGCATCCAGCTAATAGATCCCTATCCTTGCATTTAGGAACGTCAAGCTATGACATGGCATCCAGCTACTAGAGCCCTGCATTTAGGAACTACGTCAACCTATGCCAAGGCATCCAGCTATTAGGTCCCTATCCCTGCATTTACGAACTACGTTAAGCTATGCCAAGGCATCCAGCTACTAAATCCTTTCATTTAGGAACTACGTCAAGCTATGCCAAGGCATTCAGCTACTACATCCCAGCATTTAGGAACTACATCAAGCTATTTCAAGGGGAGTTCAGACCATGCTGGACACCAGAAAGGCTTCAGTGGATATTACAGCATGTCCAGGATATCAACTTGTGCACCTGGACTTTGTGGGGGAAAAAGTATTAAATGTTTGCAATGACCAACTATGCGATTCTTTAATCATGACTGGTGGATGATCTGTGATGGGTTTCCTGCTGCTTGGACTTCCTTTGTCTTCATTGACTCTGTACAGCAGCAGGCAGTGAGACCAGCTATGAAGTTCAATGAAGCAGGGATCAGGAAGGAGACTGTAAAGGGGAATGAATACAGTGTTCCCTCCTGCACACATCTCTAACTTATCGATGAATACCCCAAGATAGTGGTCATTACCTGGACATTCTACATGATGGGGCACATGATGTGCACGCTCACCCAGAACAGTCACTCAAAAGAAAGTGCAAGGCACACAGGGTTGCACCACCAACTAAAAGTTTTACATCAGGGTCTGCATAACTTGCACACACTCATCCAGAACAGTCACTTTAAATTCAGTCTGGGTGCTGTGCAGAGGGCTGTAAACATTTGGAACATATTTTGTAGGGCATACTAAAGGAGTTTTTTTCTTTGATGATTCCGGAGGAAAATGTATGACTAGAAACTACAATAAAATAAAAGCTAAATAAAAATCAGCTTCCCCAAGTAATCACAACTACTAGCTGAGAGAGGCCTCAGAGACCAGGTAGTATTATTAAAAGCATTCTATAGTATCCCACTGACAGATGAAGTATATTTATAAATGGCAATCCCATACAGTTGAGAGTCTGAGAGGGAGTGAGGAGTATACAAGCACCTGGCTGCAATCAAACCACCAGGCAAACAGGACCATTGTCAGTTTACTTAATGGTCAGACTTGTACCACTATTTCTACTGCAGCCGAGTGCAATAGCTGTAATTTACTAAAATGCATGCATATTTCTGCATCACATGCACAGATCATGCTTGGAAATGCAGGCATACACTATTACCATTAGTGTACCAGACCTAAACAACATTTTGGCTCAAGTCACAAATTAAAAATCTGGCCTTTTTGCCCTTAAAAAGGCTCTGTCCAACAAGTACAGGGTCAAGGTTACATTATTCAGGTGGGTTGCTCTGGCTGAACATAGCTTTTTTGAACCATTATATTATGCGATTCCTCTTACTGAGAATCGTAGGATATTACTAGGCTAATGGCCCTAGTGCCTGACAAAGTTCTACCCTTCTTTCCATGATCAGCACCAATTACCCCTGTCAAAGAGGGACACAGGTGGAACTCCTCGGATGAATTTACTGCAACCCATCCTATTGTCTAGACTGTGTTTGAAGAGGGCCAATGTTTGACATGAAGCTGGAGTCCATTCCAAAGGTGTGGTAATCTCTGGAAAACAAATCCGTCCCTCCAGCAGGTTCTATTAATGTCACATACCCAGGTTAAGGTCTTTATTGCGAGCACCCTGTGTACCATTTGACTTGTGGATATGCCACATTTCCAATAAAGCAGGGTCAAAGACGGTCTTATATGCAAGGCATAGATCACCTTTGAGTAGTCTGTATGAAACCGAATAAAGTGACAGTGATTTTAGATGATCCACATAGGGACAGATGGTGAAGACCTTGAACTTTCCTTGTGAGGAACCTCTGTGGTCTCTCCAACTGCTGGATGTGCTTGGAAAGGTACATACCAAAAGGGGCATTGTACTCAGTTACTGGCTTGATGAAGGAAGTCTACAGAGATGTTATAAACTTTTCTGGATGCAATGCCCTTACTTATGAGATGAGCAACATAGAATGCCCTTATTACCACTGTAGAGACTTGGTGATCAAAGGTAAGGTTGCTATCAACCTGTGTGCCCAGGTCTCTCACCACTAAGTCCGTACTTAGGATGTTATTTATGTGATAGCAGAAACATTGTACTTACTAAAAGAGAGAATACATATTTTTGCATTGAGTTTAAGGCCATGACTTTGGCACCAAGCATTTGTGTCTGTAAAACCCTCTTGTAGGATGCGGACATCATTTGGAGATTCTAAGACCACTCCCAGTTTGCAGTTATCAGCAAAGTTTGTCAGCCACCGACCTTTAGCTTTTGCTAGTACTTAAGAGAAATAGATCCCAAACAGTAGAGGTCCCAGGACTGATCCCTGTGGAGCACCACTGGTTACAGGTCTGCTGTTGGAGGTGAATTACCCTATTTCTTGACTATATGGGTTCTATCATTGAGCCAGTTAGCAACCCATCTAATGATATAAGGGTTGATACCTAGCTGAGTAAGTTTGTTAATGATGCCCAAGTGGGTAATAGTGCCAAAAGCCTTCACTAAGTTTAGGTAGGCTGTATGCACAGATTTCCCCTCGTCCAGGGCCTTGGTGACTGTCTCAAAGTAGTCCACAGGTTAAACAGGCATGATCTCCCTTTAACAAATCCAAACAGAGTAGGGTCAAGTGCTTGGTGATTACCTACATCTTTTTTAAAGTCCGTGATGATTCGCTCCATGGTCTTGCATACAAGGCTAGTCAGGCTAATGGGTCTATACTTCCCAGAATCAGTGGAAGCACCACCTTTGTGCAAGGGGATAACTGTGGCAATTTTCCATTCATCTGGGACAAAGCCAAAGCTTAGTCTAGGATTGAAGATTAGCCAGTGGTGTTGCCAATTCTTGTTTGAGCCCATGTAGGAAGCAACCTGGGATGTTATCAGGTCCTATAGCTGCTATGTTTTTGGGCTTAGAGAGGGTGTTTATGACCTGCCAAGATACAAAGTAGAGGACAGGTGTTAGGGATGTTATGGGGTATATGTGGCAGGGACAGGGGGGGTGAGTTTTCACAGAACCTGTTGGCTAACAGGTTAGCTATGTCCACAGGCTCAGTATATGTGGTATCATCAACTATAAGTTCTGCACAAATCTGGGCCTTTCCTTTTAGGTTATGTACATAACTAAAGAATGCTTTGTGGTTGTCCATAACTGAGGAAGCTAATTTAGAGGACAGGAAGAAATGGAAACAGATGATCTGCTGTGGTGACCCCTAATAGGAACAGCCGAAAGAAAAAAGTTTGCTTTGGGGGACTTCAAGAAGTCTTACTTGCTTGTTTAAGTGGAGGAGGGAGTGCTTCCAGTTTATGGCTCACTTCTTCTTAGACAGCAATTTGTTCCTCTTATTGTAAAGCCTGTTAATGGAAGTTGCCCAACTAGCCAGGTTTGCTCTTCCTTGAGGAGCTTGTTTTGGTCCTATCAGGTACGGCAGAGTCAATGCAGTTATACAGGTGTTTGTATAAAGCATTGGTGTAGAACTCAGCATATTTTCCAGTTCCCTCTGAGGGGGAGTTGCAGTAAAGCTATTAATACCATCCTGTAAGAGGTTATAATCTGCTTTGGAGAAGTTTATTTATTTATTTTTTTTTTAGTTTTGTTGCTGCTGGGGTGGGGGGTCAGGTGTGATAGTTACTTCGAATTAGACTGATTTGTGGTCAGATCTCACTAGGGAAGACCTCACAGTGGGGGTGTTACAGTCATCCCTATATTGGTAAGCACCAGATCCAGGATGCTGACACCCCTTGTGGGGGTGTCAATCAGCTGGTCCAGTGCACTGGAGTTAAAGTTGAGGAACCTTTGGGCAAGTTAATTAGAGCACTAGTAATTTTCCCAGTCAAAGTCACCCAAAGCCATGGTGTTCTGATGTATCTTAATATACTCAAGTATATCCAAATAAGCAGAGTGGGTGTATGGATTTCTTGGAGGGGGTCCTGTAGCTAGCAATGACTTGAATAGGTGTCCTACCAACAAGTTAGTTGCACCTGAAGTATCTTCAGGGAGTCATACTGTTTAACCAATCTGGAGGTGTATAATGAATATAGATACACCGCCTCCTTTAGATTTAACACCTTCAGTTTGTGGTCTGAATGTGTGGAAGGAGGTGTAACCTGGTATGGCTAAGGGTGCTCTCTGCAGCATTAAACCAGGTCTCACTGACTGCATAAATGGCAGCATCTTCCAAGATGAGGACTGCTGCTGATGAGTGCAGTTTCATGTTAGCGTTTAGCAAAACCTGAAGTTTTTACATCTGGAATTTTGTCAAGACACTGCCTAAAAAAGGCACTATGGTGATGGCAAGAGCCTTAGCCAATAGCTGAAATCCCAGGGGTGACAGATGAAGACCATCTCTGGCAAAGCATTGAGGTCTGTCGATCATGTAATCCCAGGCTGACATACAGTGAATATAAAAAGTTTACACACCCCTGTTAAAATGCCAGGTTTCTGAGATATAAAAAAATGAGACAATAAATAATTTCAAAACTTTTCCCACCTTTAATGTGATCTATAACCTGTACAATTCAATTGAAAAACAAATCTGTTAGGGAAAAAATATAAAAAAATAAAGAACGTACAATACCCTGGTTGCATAAGTGTGCACATCCTTAAATACTTTGTTGTGTGCGCGCATCCTTAAATATTGTGTACGCACATCCTTAAACTAATACTTTGTTGGGTGTGCACATCCTTAAACTAATACTTTGTTGAAGCACCTTTTGATTTAATTACAACATTCAGTCTTCTTGGGTAGGAGTCTATCAACACGGTACATCTTGACTTGGCAATATTTTGCCCACTCTTCCTTGCAAAAGTGCTCCAAATCTTTCAGATTGCGAAGGCATCTCTTGTACACAGCCCTCTTCAGGTCACCCCATAGATTATCTATTGGATTTAGGTCTGGGCTCTGGCTGGGCCATTCCAAAACTTAAATTTTCTTCTCGTGAAGCCATTTTTTGTTGATTTGGATGCATGCTTGAGGTCATTGCAATGTTGAAAGGTGAAATCCCTCTTCATCTTCAGCTTTCTAGCAGATGCCTGAAGGTTTTGGGCCAAAAGTGACTGGTACTTGGAACTGTTCATAATTCACTCCACCTTGACTAAAGCCCCAGTTCCAGCTGAAGAAAAGCAACCCCAAAACATGATACTGCCACCACCATCCTTCACCGAGGGGATGGTGTTCTTTTGGTGATGCGAATTGTTGTTTTTGTGCTAAATGTACATTTTGGAATTGTGGCCAAAAAGTTCAACCTTGGTCTAATCGGACCATAACAGATTTTTCCACATGCTTTTGGGAGACTATGTATTGTTTTGCAAATTTTATCTTGGGCTTGGATGTTTTTCTGTGCAAGAAAAGGGGTCAGTCTTGCAACCCTACCCCATAGTCCAGACATATGGAGAATACGGGAGATTGTTGTCACGTAGTACACAACCAGTACTTGCCAAAAATTCCTGAAGCTCCTTCAGTGTTGCTGTAGGTCTCTTGGCAGCCTCCGTTTCCAGTTTTCCTCTTGTCTTTTCATCAGTTTTGGAGAAATCTCCAGTTCTTTAAAACATCACTGTTGTCCTACATTTTTTCCATTTTTTGATGACCGTCTTCACTGTGTTCCATGGTATAGCCAATGTTGTGGAAATTCTTTTGTACCCTTCTCCTGACTGATATCTTTCAAAAAATAGATCCCTTTGATACTTTGTAAGCTCTCTATGAACCATGGCTTTTGCTGTAACAGGCAACTGAGTAAATGTCAACAAAATCCTACTAGGACAGCTGAACTTTATTTGGGGTTAATCAGAGTCTCTAATTGATGGCAGGTGTGTACCCAAAAAGACTGAATGCTGTCATTAAATCAAAATGTGCTTCAACAAAGTATTAGTTTAAGGGTGTGCACACACAACAAAGTATTAGTTTAAGGGTGTGTGCACACAACAAAGTATTAGTTTAAGGGTGTGCACACTTATGCAACCAGCGTATTGTACGTTTTATTTATTTTATTTATTAACATTTGTTAACCGGCTTAGTCCAACTGGGATATTGTCCCATTTTCAGTAGAGACCCGAGGAGAAAAGCTCTAGAAAATACAATATATGATTACAGAACAAGAAAAACAAGTATTACAAACAATAATAGCAAGCAATAGAAATAAACATCTACCTGTGTAGAAATAAACTACTATTTTTTTGTTTTTTATACGTTTTCCCCTAACAGATCTGCTTGTTTTTTGATTGAATTGTACAGGTCATAGGTCACATTAAAGGTGGGTAAATCTTTGAAATGATTTATTGTGGTCTCTTTTTTTATATCACAAAAACCTGGCATTTTAATAGGGGTGTGTAAACTTTTTACATCCCCTGTATACTGTATCCATTAGAATGACACCATAAACTAAGCCAATTACTGAAGTCAATCATTTTCTGTTTGTATTGAGAGATCATCCTAGGTGAGGGTAAAATTCTGGTTAAGGATAAGAACATACCTGCCTGAGACACATAGTCCAAGAGCTCAGTCATGTCTCTCCATATAGTCCAGAGAGGTATGTCTCAAGTCATTCACACCAACATGGACTAGGAATGACTTGAAACTTCAGGCAATTTCTGTAGGTTGCTGCCGTCCCCAGAAATGTGTTCATTTACATCCATTACAGCCAATGCATGTTCCTAAAGACGAGTGCATGACATGTGAGGCAGTGCTGAGATAAAAGGGTCTTCTATTTTTTAATACTTTGCAGCCCCCTTCCTTCCTTCCTGAATGCATTTCTACCTTTGCATGCAGTGGCTTACACACAGAGGGCAAACAAGTGTTGTACATTTTTTATCTGTTTCCCTGTGTTTTAAAGATCATTGGCTTCACAGACTCTAAAGCAGTACATAAACATCAAGTAACATTAATACAGAAAGTCCTCTCTCAGCAAAATCACAGCCATCACACTGGTTTCATCTGGAGAAGTTTCCACTAGTACCAGCATGACTCTGCTACAAGTTACTTTTTTAAATCGGGTTTTTCAGGACTTTAAGTCAGAAAAATCTTGTTTTGCTAGCAGCTACTCAGGATTCTGAGTCCTTTTTAACATTCTCATACTTCTGAAACCGGTTTTTGTTTTCCCTATGAGGTTTTGTTATTTCAGTTGTATGCCCAAGTTGCAGTCAAGCTGTTTTGTTCACATAGATTTTTTTTTGTGATACCACTCAACCTAAGGTGCAACTTTTTGCAAAAGAGTCTTAATTTGGATGAGTTAAAGGTGATGATGGTATGAATGACGGCTCAACACAAACAGTACAGAACAAAGTGCAGCATTTTTTTTAACTCTGATCAGCTTAGTATACTAATTATCAACTCTGACACATACTTAGTTGGTTACTCTTCTGACTACCAAGGATAATGAACCCAGAATTCCTCTACATACTACAAGTGCCCTGTGAAAGCATCATTGCTTCTAAAACTCTTTACTGTACCTTGTAATGAGAGTGGCTATTGAAGATGATGATAAAATGAATGCTTACTCAACAGAAAAGGTGGTGCAGAGCTGGTACTCCGCTACTTTCTGTGGTGTAACCAAGTAGCCAATGCTGTAACTGGAATGGTACTCAGAAGGGCCTAAGTAAATTCCCAGATGAAACATTGTGCCCCTCAGATGTGATTCTATTCAAGAATAAATGCACACCAGATGCCGGAATATGAATGCCAAGCAGGAGGAAGGAGAAATTACTTTTTAGTCAATAATTCTTGTTTTGGTGGTTAGGGTTTGACATCATGGTTAAGATGTTTACCTTACAGACACAGGGTACAGGGGTTGATTCTCACGTTTGAGAGAGGAATTTGTTAGGCTTAAATGGGCCTACAAGGGTAGTTAACCTAGTACTTTCCTATGAACCTTGGTTTCCTCCCACATATCTAAGCTATGCTGGTAAATTAAATTAGTGTCCCTTCAAATTAAACACAAGTGCATGTCTTTTGTGAGAATCCAGTAATAAGCTGATGTCACCCCTATGTTTGGTCTATGTCTTACCCAGCAAGGGTCAAGTCAAGGTTCAGCTCCACAGTACCCTAAAATAAGATAAAAGCAGGTATCTGGAAATGAATGAATAACTTAGGACCACCACCACATATATAAACTTCTAAATTGCACTTATCGCTGTGTATACGTGTGTTGTGCTCACACAAGCTTAATGGCACAGTGGTTAGTCACTTCTAATATCTGCCAAATAGATCAAAAGTCAGTCTCTTACAGCATCATTTACATTGCTTAACAATGGATCGATACATGCAAGTCCTCCACAAGCTAATACCACATCACTGAGGAAACTCTATAGAAATTTAATGTATTAGTTGTACCTATCAACCTTTTAGCACAGGAATTCTGGACTAAGTCAAAAATAATGGGAGGCAAAGGCCAAAAACCAGTAACAAAATTTAAATATTACTCTTATACGCTTAGAAAGATGCCAGAATTACAGGTTTTGCGTTAGCATATATTTTCAGAAGGCTATGTTGCCAGAGACTCAAATATCTGTCATTTACTGACTTTAATCCTCAATGATCTGCAGGAAAACTACACAATTTTATGAGGAACATACCAAAAATAAGAAGCAAAAATCTAGATAGTCTTGTGACTCTTGCAGGTCTCCTATTACTGACCACCCTCCGTGCGCAGGCCTCCTATTACTGACCACCCTCCATGTGCAGGTCTCCTATTACTGACCACCCTCCATGCGCAGGTCTCCTATTACTGACCACCCTCCATGCGCAGGTCTCCTCAACTGTACAGTTAAGCTTGTTTGATAAAAAGCCAGCCTACCTTAGTAAGCAGGTTCTCTGCAAAACAGAACATGGTCTTTGTTTTAAGTCAAAACCTTACCTTACATATATGTCTACATACAACAGGAGTGGACCTGGGCTTAGGAACTCAATTAGTGAAGACAAAGAACTCACAAGCAGGGCCTCAATGTGTTTAGACAGCTCTCCTTCTGAGGATGGCCAAGAATCATAACTACCAACTGAGGACTTCTAATAAGAAGCAATAGCAATTCATGAATATCTTTATATAAAACTTTCTCTACCTTGGTGCTTGAATGGATCTCGGTTTCTGCATCTCCAGGATCATCCACACCTCCTTCAGGCTACAAAGCTGCTATAGATCTCTGCTCCCTTTCTCTGAGCTGGGAACTACCACTTAAGTCGTGCAAGCAAATGAATGACTACCCATCAAGAAGTAACTGATGAGGACACAGACCAACTGTGGACACTGACCAGCTGATTTTAACTAACTGCCTGACTTCAGTTTTTGCCCTTCACAAACGTTACACAACCAAAAACAAGTCCGTAAAGCCAGTCCTAGCAAGGACAGCATATTCATCCTATGCAGCCCAAGAAACTGTCTGGGGAGACTGACCATTGCTCTTGTCTCCAATCCTGCAAATTGGGACATTTTCCTGTTAAAACAAGAACTATTGATAACCTCCAGAGTTAAGGAACAACATTATCACCTGACAGATCTGCTTCAGGTATACATGCTGGCTGTAGAAAGCAAATTAAAATTTCACCACCCAACCAGGTTGGGCTCATCTGATATCACCACAATCTGCATGTCTAACAAAATAAGTTGCTCAACTAACTCATTTGTTTGTGCACATTTCTGCAGTATTTTTTGTAAACCCAATTAGCTTGGCAGTGTTTACAACTTCTTAGTCTCTGACATTCCTTTACAAGTGTTCTTTTCAGAAGCTAACTACACAGTTTACTAATGTCAAAGTGCTCTTTAATGTAAGGCTTTTGCACAGCTTCATGCAACAGCCTGCTTACCTGAGTTTAGTTATATCCTACACTACAATACTTGTACTTACTGAAATAAGCTTATACAGCTATGTGCACTTGACCATATTCTTTAAATTTATATCAGCTAAAATTCACTGACTTTTTTGTACTTTGGCCCAGAATGTAGCTGAAGGCCTCCCTACTGGATCGGACCACCTATTTATATCAAAAATTACACAAAAGGAAACCACGGGACCTCTCAAGTTCAGTTGAAAGCTGAATTAGCACCCCCCAGCGCACTTGCATACCCACCCACATATACATTGTGACTAATTAGCAGCATCCCCAAATTTGTAACGTCCATGCTCCAATATGTTCACTAGAAGCTGGAAATTGATGTTGATTTGAAACAGAAAAGGGAGCACAGGCACCTTCAGAACTAAGGTACAGTGCTGATCCAAAATAGAAAATGGAGTGCAAGCATCTTCAGAACTATGGTATGGTGAGTATGCACTTAACAGTAAATAGTATTGTTCGACACAATGCCATGCATCATCTGGACACGATCCACAACATACCACATAAAATGTCAGCATTTGTCTTGGGGTTCGTATACCACACTATAAAATTCTCCAGCATTCTACAGTCAGACCTCAGAAGGAAACACATTTGTTGTCTTTGTGAGTCCATACATTGTTCATTATTTATTCCCCAAAAAAAAAAAATAAAACTTTAATTTGTATTTATTTGACATTTGTTGAGCTCCATAATCTTGTATAGTAGATTAAGAAACAACAATAAATACAGTAAATATATAGCCCATTAATGCGAAAAGATATACACAGAATTATATCACAAGGTTAGGCTGATGGTCAATTTATACAACTGAATACACAGTGTGTTCCAAAATGTAGTTTGTCACAACTATTTACATAATCCATTCATATGCACATCAGGGAACAGAATAGTTAATTTATAAGCAAATTTGTATGTCCAGACAACATCCAGAGTTGAATAAAATCACTGTGTGACTTGGTTCAGTAGAAGTATTTTAAATATCATAAAGATAAGTTCAGAAGCAAATATGTTTGTACTGGTAGTGTTGAGAGGATAAAACAAACAGAATCATCTGGTTCAATAAAATTTTTTTTTAGATTCTGTAAAGGGATTCTTACAGGAATTTGATGCTCTAGTCAGAGGTGGTAGTACGCATGAGGGGAAGTTTAATAGCTGTGAGGGGTGGTGTAGTTTACAGAAGGATGAGAGTGGTGAGGGAGGAGATGTGAGGGTTTATAAGTTGGGGAAGTGGAGAAGAGGGATGGTAGGTAAGCTGGATGGAGATACCGGTCAGGAAGTTGAAGGAGGATGTTTACAGTGGCAAGTCCAGGTGTTTAACAGAAAGTCTTTAAGAGCATGTTTGAATTCTTGAGAATGGTTTATATTTTAATAGATAGTGGAAGTTTGTTCCAGGAGAGGGAAGGAGAGTAACTATATGGATTTTGTCCAAACGATCTTTCTAGCTTGTATATTTCTAGTAGATTTTGGTCAGAGCTTCTAAAGAGTCCATGGAGGAGTGTAGAGAGAGATGCGAGGAGACAGCAGGACAGGGGGATTTAAAGAGAATTGAATGGGTGATGAGTAGTTGAGAGAGAAGCAGTAGGTGTGGAAATTCTAACCAGCTTAACAACTTGATAGAATGATACTGGTGAGATTTAGAGGTTTCGTTGGCAGCCAATCTGGCAGTTTTACTGTAAGTGGATTCTACTTTAGTTAAGACAGAGGACTGTAGGTTGGTAAGGATTTGTGAGCTGTAAGAGAGCAGATAGAAGGTAGGCATGTGTAAGAGTATTGCGACTCTGGTATTTTTTTGTTTCTGTACAGGAGGCCTAGTTTTTGGTGGGCTTTCTTTGTGCACTGGTGTACATGAAGGTCAAATACGAGGTGGTCATCTATGATGGCTCCCAGAAGCTTAGTATGCATTTCTACCCTAATAGTAGCAGTGTTAAGGGATGTAATGGAGAAAGAAGGTTTAAGTTTTGTGAGGGATTTAGGAAAGAATAGTAGAAGTTTAGTCTTTTTTGGATTAAGTATTAGCTGGTTATTTGAGAGCCAGTTCTCAACAGATGTGAAGGATTTTTCACTGAGGGTATTCAAATCACAGAGATTATCAGAGATGGTGATGACTTTGGAGTCATATTGTATGAGAGATGATGGAGGACAGGATGTGTACAGATTAGTAAAGACGTTGACGAGTAAGGGACCCAAGTATTGATCCTTGAGGGATTCCCATCTTGAGGATAGTGAGGAAATCCATTTAACAGATTGCTGTCTGTCTGTGAGGTAAGCTGGCAAACCAGGAGATTGTTGAACTTGAAACATTTAGGTCAGATCATTTAACAAGCAGCAAGGGGTAAGACAGTACCAAAAGCTTTAGAAAGGTCCTGAAAGAGATAAGAGAGGAGTTTGTTGTTGTCTCTGGATAGTGAGAGAGTGTTAGTAAAGTAACTGAGGGCTGCTGCTGTAACCATGGTTAGGACGGAAGCCATGTTGTGTGGAGGTTAGTTGGTTTTCAAGGATAAGATAGTCCAGGATTTGTTTATAAACACATTTCTCCAGTATTTTAGAGAGAGAGGGGAGAGAATTGCTATTGCTCTATAGTTTGATAGTAATGTGGAGTTAACCTCCTTTGCGAATGGGTAGAGTAGAACATTGTTTCCAGATAGACGGCACTGTGGATTCACTTAAAGAATGGTCGATAAGCATAGAAATAGAATAGGCTAAGGAGTCAGCAGCTGTTTTACGGAAGAGTGGAGGTAGGTTATCTGCTGAAGAGGAGCATGGAGCATGGTCTGAGTTTAAGTCGGTATTTTATATAGCTTCCGAGTACGTTTTACAGAGACTGAGTTGTGTTGTATAGAGGGGTAGGGGGAGCTAACAGTTTACACAAGTTTTCTGATTGTATCTATGAAGTAGGAGATAAAAATAGATGCAGTTTCTTGGGGATTATTGTTTGGAAGGGGTTTAGGGGTTTGCCTAGGTAAAGTATTTGATTGATGGAATTCCAAAACATTTTTGGGTTATTAGTGTGTAAAGTTTCGGGTTTGTTGTAGTAGTTATTTTTGTTCATAGGGGTGTACTAGGCTAATGGCCCTGGGGCCTTTACAAGCCTAGCCATAGGATTACCTGTCATCGTGTCACCCAACCTTAGTTCCCAGGGCCTCTGTCGAGTAAAGCCACTGGAGTGATCTCTGGGGTGCATTTTCTATTTCTCATCCACTCATCAAAACTTCTCTTGAAGAGGGCAATTGAGGTGCTCTGCTTGACATGTATGGCAAGTCTATTCCATAGCATGGGCAGTCTCTCTGGGTTATGAACCTGTCCCTTCCAGCATGTTCTGTTGATTGTGGTAATGAGGTTGAGGTCTCTGGAGCATGTGGTGCAGAGGGATTGGGATTTCTTTAGATGTAGCATTTCTAACAGAGCTGGGTCAGACATGGCTTTTGTAAGTCAAGCAGAGATCGCCTCTAAGTAGGCGATACGAGACAGAGAACAGCTGGAGCTTTTTTAGTCTGCCCATATAGTACAAATGTTTAAGGACTAGGATCCTCTGCGGCCTCTCCAGTTGTTGCAGGTGTTTATTGAGGTACATGCCAAATGGGACATTTTACTCAATGATTGGCCTAATGAGGGAAGAGTAGAGTGTTTGTATCACTTGGAGGTTCACCTGCTTATTTGCATCTCTATCATTGCTAATGTATCTCCCTACTCTAATCTGTGCACAAACTGGTTACTAATCAGCAAGTCAATGTGAAGAGACACTCCCAACCTTAATAAACTTTGCTGTCTCTTCTCTCCTTCACTTTACAGGTAGTTTGAATTATTACTTACCCCCTCTGAGGCCTTCACTGATTTCCACTGATTGCCTCTCTGGTTTCCTTGCATTCCACCTGGTTTACACCCCTTGTGCTATCTCCCTCCCCCAATACAAAGTCTATATTAGAATCCTGCTGAGCATGGAGCCATCTTTAAATTTCTAGTCTCCCACCAGGACACAAGTGCTCTTCAGCAATTACATTCTGCTTGCCAGTAAGCCATTAGACCTCAGGAATTTGTTTAAAGTGTTCAGATTTGTAAAGTAATACTTAGTTTTTTCTCATCTTGGTTGGCTCTGCCCCGCTCCGTTCGCCCACTCTCCACTCCCCTGCCCTGTCTCCTATTCCCTCCCGCCCCCACTACCTCTATATTTATAGTGATCACAGCCACACCCACAGCTCACCCTCACATCACCTCCACCAATCAAAGCTCCTCAAGTCATATCACATTATACCACACCAACTTGCTCCACACAAAATACTCCCAATCACTCTCATTCCCACTAGGCATTTTTAACATCACCGCACTACTTCCCCATCCACTAATAGTGGATCCCTATAATTCCTATTCAGACTCCCTACCTAGAAACAACTTAAACTTTATAACCATGACTATCACACAACTAAGTCTAGTCTGTCTTCTCATAATTCTTTACAACACCACAAGTTATCACTCTAGCAATATCCCTAAACTTAGTAGCACAACACTACAATTATGCACTCTCGTATACAGCCACCACACATTATAATATCTGCCCACAGTTATTCAAGAACTACATAAAGGACCAATTCAGAACTAAACATATATGCTCTCATTCCTACTCCAAAAAAAACACAATACTTTCTCACACTCCTCACCAAACTCCAACATCTTTATAGCTATTTTAACTCCAGGCTCTCCATAAGTGGGGATATCCACCCCAACCCAGGCCCAAATCCATCCTGTCCAACACAAACTGCTCCAACACAAATGTCTGAACATAACACCCCCACTTTCTTCATCCCTGGGCAAATCAACAACAGCAGGAAAACCAACCATCTTTTAATGCTAAATATTAATATTAGAAGTATCAAAAATAAAATACCTGAACTCCAGGCCACAATAGCACACTACTCCCCAGACATACTTGCTTTAACAGAAACCTGGCTAAAAATAGCTAACTCAGAAGTTCTCCCTACCAGCTACAATATCATTAGACAAGACAGACCACTTCGTAAAGGGGGTGGAACTGCCTTACAGTACAATCCAACTTAACTGTCCATCAATTACCAAACTCCTACCCCTCCCCCAATAATTGGGACATACTTATCTCAACTTCAACTTCACCCTAAAACGGTCATCACCACAATTGTGATCTATATTCCACCTGGTAATACACCTGCTAGCCTTGAAGACTTCTTATCCTGGTTTTCTTCCACATACTCACAAGAAACCCTTATTCTGGGGGACTTCAACCTAGATTGGTTCACCTGTATATCAGAACCACCAAGAAATCTAATAAATCTCCATGGCTACCAGCAGCTAGTCCAAATTCCAACTAGATGTGATAAGAAATCTAAAAAGGAATCCATCCTTGTCTGGGTCCTAACAACCCCACATTGTACCCTCACACAGGCAGTCTTCCCAGACACCTTAAGTGACCACAACATAATATACTTTATACGTAGTAGAACAAGCATATGCAAAACCACTAACTATATCTCCACTAGAAACAAACAAAAAATTCTCTCCTGAGGTCCTGAACACTTTACTTTGTAACTGTGACTGGACCCCCCTAAAAAACCCTCCTACTTGACCAGGTTGTAGCATATTTCAACAAAACATTTCTACAACACCTAGACACTGTCGCTCCATTGCGCAAAATTAAGGTTAAAACCTCTACAAACCCATGGCTCAGTAAAGAAACCAAACAAATCCTCAAGTCCAGAGACACTGCCTGGCTTTACTATCAAAAAAACAAAGAAACACAAAGCCTAAGTACCAAGAACTGCACAACCGTGCAAAAAAATGCATTAGGCTGGACAAAAAATCCTACTACACAACATTACAAACTAAATACCAACACAACCCGCAGAAATTTTCAAAAAACGTAAACCAGCTACTGAAATCCACGCAAAAGGCTACCCCCTAACCAACCACCCCTAACACTAAAGTTCCCATCGAAACACAATTCAACTCCCACTTTGTGAACTCAATTCTATCCTTAGTATCACAGGACAGTTCTTACCTCACTATCCCCCCAACACAAATAACACTAATACAAGCTTTACCCTCAAAACAGTTTCCACCACGTCAATCAAAAGCATGCTCTCCAAACTAAAAACTGCAGCAACAGCAGCCGACCTACTCCCCAGCTATTTCTTGAAACTTACAGCAGATGCTATTGCTATCCCAGTCTCCACTCTCATAAACAGATCAATTGTTGAAAACTATGTGCCCAAACTCTGGAAAATATCCTATGTTACACCCATACATAAAGGCAGGACATCCACTGAACTTAACTACAGACCCATTGCTTTACTCTCCCCCCTGGCAAAAATCCTAGAAAAATGCATCCATACCCAGATGCTAAAATATCTCCTAGACAGCAACATCCTGCTACCTACTCAGCATGGTTTCAGACCTGCTCATAGTACCACTACAGCCCTCCTCTGCTTCACAGACACAGTAAACCATCTCAAAGACGAAGGCCTACAAGTGTCAACTCTTTTTTTGGATATGTCCAAAGCATTTGACATAGTCTCACACCAAATCTTGCTAAACAAACTAAACCAATATCATCTATCAAATTCCACTCTTACCTGGTTCCAAAGCTACTTAACTGACTACCAAGCTGTGAAATGGGAACATTCTCTCTCCTCAGCTACCCATAACTATAGGAGTCCCACATGGTTCTATATTAGGACCGCTACTATTCACAGTCTTCACAAATTACCTCCATACATCCACACAGCATGCATCTATAATTCAGTATGCAGATGACACTACCTTAATCTGTGCTGCACAAAACATTCCCACCCTCCTGAAAACAACTCGACTAGCATTCTCTGACGTTAAAAACTACCTTACCAAAGCCCAACTTATCCTCAATCCAAAGAAAACTCAGCTTATGATTATAACCAGTTCTAACAAAAACACTAACAGTCAATTCACTATCTACTCCACAAATGCTACTCCAATCGCCCCAGTGGCACAGGCTAAACTATTTGGAATAACCATAGACTCCCACCTAAAATTTGATAGTCATCTCAACTTAACTATTATAAAAGTACATGCCAAACTGGGGTCACTCTACCATATCAAGCCATTTCTTACCAACAACACAAGATCAGCAGTTGCTCGCTCCCAACTTCTATCCACTCTACTATATGCATTTCCCATTCTGACTAATCTCAACAAAACTGAACTAAGCAAAATGGAAGCCTACTATAACAGAATTGGCTGCTTTGCTGCAAATTGCTCATACAGAACTCATCACTGTACTGCTCTGAGACAGCTCCACTGGCTTGAACTGCCCAACCTCCTAACCTACAATCAGCTCTGCCTCTGTCATTCTATCTATTACCTCCCCAATAAGTATCCTGCCCTCAAAAACCTAGTACAACATCACTCAGCCAAAAGGCCTCTTAGATCATCAAGCAGACTACTACTAGAAGTCACCAACAGCTACAATAGCTTTGGAGATGCACTATACAGTAGTTCAGTGGCTAAAAAATGGAACTCTGTCCCTACCAGCATTCAAAACACATCGTCCAAAGCCTTCTTTAAAGACCTCATTAGGCAACATCTCAAACAAAGTTGGCAGTGTCATGATTGCTCCCCAGGCTAGTGAAAGCAGATAACATATACATACTAAATCTAGAGCACTTGATAATAGTTTTCAGTCTTACTCACAAACACTGGCTAATCTACAATGTATGTACTGTACCTGTGTACTATGTATGTATTCTACCTATAATTACAAACTGACAGGAATGGAGTGCGACAGGAAAAACCAAAAATGTTCAAATTAAATCGGTAAAATCACTCTTTATTTACAGTGGTCCAGACAGATGAGCGCTTTCGTTAAATAGCATCATCAGATCCTAAAAAGTCTCTACCCAACACTAAATCTTTATATATACACATGTTTGAAAATCTTGTACCCAATCAAACCTTAAAATCAATTAACTGCCTTAAAGTAATATTACCTTTATAACAAATATCTTGAAAGTGTCTACATAAAGTTATTGTTGTATTAATAAAGGTTCTCATAAAAATTCTCATAAAAAATTGTTGAATTATAATCATATTACAAAAAATAAATCTATATAAAAACATCAACTATAAGAACTTTCATTTCTACTTCTATGTAAAGTAATAGAAAAACATTTTTTACTTGAACAAATGTATAACATGAATGTCTAAGAAACCCCATATGTACTACTCGCTAATTAGATAAATAAACCTATTACAAAAAATGATATATCTGCTTATGTATATGTTAAGAGCCCATAAACACACCAAGACATGGAGCATCTTTATAAAAAATCCATATACAACTACAAGAGTGAATGGCTAATAAAATGACGTTACTCAATATTTAATGTTCCTGAGTCTGCGTAATATTGGTTTAATGGATGCCCTTTCATTCAGACCCTTGCCTCTATCTGCTCTTAATTTTATGATCCAGTTCCCTTCTCTACATTCCGTGTGATTCCTTATATCACCTTCACGGACACTGGGGGTTATAACTTCCAGGGCTCTGAAAAGGAATTTGTGTGTGTCCCCACAGTGCATCACATGTCTAGCCAGTGTATTGTACCTTTCTTAATGTGATAAATGTGTTCACGTATCCTGTCCCTAGAGGGCCTGTTGGTCTTGCCTACATAGAAAGGAGAGCAAGTCTGACACACTGCTAAATAAATTAAATGGGTGGTCATACAATTAGCAGTCCCTGTTGATTATAAACTTCTTTTGTAGGTCTGGATGTAGAAATTCATTGTTAGTATCTATATATATATATATATATATATATATATATATATATATATATATATATATATATATATATATATATATATATATATATATAATATATATATATATAATATATATATATATATATATATATTATATCTATATATATCTATATATATATATATATATATATATATATATATATATATATATATATATATATATATATATATATATATATATATACACACACATACACACACACAAAAATTACATTGACCACAAGGTGTGGTATGTCCATCATCTCTAATCAACTCATCGTGTCTAGGATAGCACAATAACCTTTTTAGATTCTTCTTATTCCTAAAAATAAAGCTGTTTTTTTCACCAACTATGTTTCTTAACTTGTCATTGGCTAATAAAACAGACCAATGTTTGGTTATAATGTGTCTAACTTCTACATGGTCTGAAGTAAAAAATGATGGAATCTTAATGCAAGACAGAGGCTGGTCATGTCCTATAGTATGATTTTGAACTATAGGTCCAAAATAGGGTGCTGCTATATCTTTTCGCAATGTTGGAATTATACCAAGTTGTTCAGTAACCTCTGCTTCTTTATAGCCTCTTACTAATAACTTATTTCTTAACTCTTGTAGCTCTCCTGTAAAACCAGAGTCCGAAGGATTCAGTCTGGAAGCTTTAATCCCTTGTCCTTTCATGATATTCCTAAATACATAACTGGGGTGCATGCTTGATCTCAATAAAAGGGAATTACTATAGCATGGTTTTCTCTAAATACCTGTATTAATCAAACCACATGGTAATTTTTCTATATACAGGTCAAGGAAGTCTATTCTAGTACTTGACCTATTCATAGTGAACTTAAGGTAATTTGTCAATTTATTCATTTTTGAAAGTAATATATCCAACTCATGTTGATGGCCATCCCATAGGACAAAAAGGTCTATAGTAATACCAAACATTAATTTGAACTGTTGCAGAAAAGAGGAACATCCCAGGATGCAAAAAACTCCCTTACCAGCCTCAGTAAGAAGCTGATATCCCTCATAAAATCCTCCAAAGCTAGTTACGAAAATAAAATTGCCAGAGATTCCAAAGACAACCACAAGGCATTCTATAACTATGTCAAGAATCTAAATGGCAATGCCCAGATCTGCTCCGAGCTACAACAGAATGGCATTAAATATACTGATCTCCAGGATATTGCCTGTATCCTGGCAGACTGATTCAGTGCCAACTTCACTCCCCCTTACCCCCCTAAATGGCCCATCTCAATACCGGAAGACTGCCAAATTCCGGTAATAACGGCCACACAGGTAAAAAATGCACTCTCCAAAGCTAAGAATACAGCATCCATGGGACCAGATGACATCCCGGGCTGTGTACTACATGAACTGGCTCCTCACCTAAGTATCATGTTTAATCTTACCCTCACCTCAGGCTTTGTGACCACTGCGCGGTGCACAGCTACAGTTAAACCACTCCACAAGGGGGCATCCACCATGGATCCCGGGAACTACCATCCCATCAATCTGACGAGTCTGATCTGCAAGGCCATGGAATGTATTATCATGGAACTTATAAACAAAGACATTGGCAACCTTTAAACACTGGACCCCACCCAGTTTGGGTTCGTGAAGGGCCGATCTTGTCTCCAGAATCTAATTGACTTCTTTGAATCAGTCTCCAGAGCCGCGGACGAGGGTAAGGCAGTCCACACAGCCTATCTGGACTTTGCCAAGGCCTTGACACCATCTCCCTACTCTGGAATCATAGATAAACTTACTAAGCTGGGCATTAATCCCTATGTCACTCGATGGGTTGCCAACTGGCTTACTGACAGAATCCACACTGTAAAACTATCTGACTCTAAATCCAGCTCCAGACAAGTGACAAGTGGAGTACCTCAGGGTTCAGTCCAAGGACCTCTCGTTTGGCATCTACTTCTCTGAAGTACAGGCCAACACTAAGGGACTCTGGTTAAAGTTCGCAGATGACTGCAAACTGGGAGCCATTATTGAATCCCCAAATTATGTGGATACTCTACAAAAGAGCCTTACAGAAACCGATGCCTGGTGCCAGAGTCATGGGTTCAAGCTCAATCCCAACAAATGTATAGTTATCCCCTTTGGGAAAAAACATGTACCTGTGAATTACCACATAGGTGGCAGTACACTAAACACCAAAAGTGTGATAAGAGACTTGGGGACACAGGTGGACAGTGGTCTCGCCTTCAATAACCACATTGTCACAACAGTCAGGAAATCCTTCTATGTGGCACACCTCATCACTAAGGGCTTTTCATCCAGAAAAAAGGAGGTCATTGTCCCACTGTACTCATCCCTCATTAGACCCATTATAGAATACAATGCCTCATTTGGTATGTACCTCTCAAGACATCTGCAACAACTGGAAAGGCCACAGAAAATACCTCACTAAAAGAATCACAAGATGCCCTATGCTGACCACCTTAAAAAACTCCAGCTATACTCTGTCACATATAGTCTACTCTGAGGCAATCTCTGCTTAACATACAAGGTCATGTCAAACCCAGAGCTGTTGGACATGCTACACTTAAAGAAATCCCAAACCCTCAGAGCCCCATGTTCCAGGGATCTAAATCTTGTCATCACAATAAACAAAACATGCTGGAGGGATAGGTTCCTGACCCAGAGACTCCCCAGACTCTGGAATAGACTGCCCATACACGTCAAGCAGAGCACCTCTTTGGCCCTCTTCATAAGGAACCTTGATGATTGGATGGGAGAAAGGAAATTCACCTCGGGGATCATGTCAGTCATCCTGCTAGACAGGGGTCCAGGGAAGTAAATAGTGTGTGAAGAAATAGCCAGGGAATTGTTATGGCTAGGCTTGTATAGGCCCTAGTTCCAATAGCCTAGTACCAACCAATGAACCTGTGTTCAGTGGACTACCATTGATGTGGTAGTCCATGGGAACTGGGTTTTTCCCAAAGGGGATGACAACATTTTTTGGCATTGAGATTAAGGCCATGGTCCTGACATCAGTCATTGGTCTCAGTGAAGCCTTTCTGTAGGATGTCAACATCACTCGTGGTTAATAGCTCCAAACTTGCAATTATCTGGAAACTTTGTCAGCCAGGGTCCCTTCATGTTGGCCTGGACTTCAGAGAAGTAAATGCCAAACAGGAGAGGACGCAGGACTGAACCCTGTGGGACTCCACTCATGACTGGTCGACAATCTGACTTGAAGTCAGCTACTTTCACACTGTGTTCTACCTGTGAGCCAGTTTGCAACCCACCTAGTGATATAGGTGTTGATGCCCAGCTGAGTGAGTTTTTCTATGATTCCTGAGTGGGGAATGGTAAACTCCTTGGCCAGATCAAGTAGCCTAACCACGTTTGTCTTTACTGATGTGTTTTTTGGTAAGGTTGCAAAGTTCCTTGCAAGTTTAAAGATGAAGGGGGATTTTGTTTTAGTCCAGATTTTCCAGACCTTGTCTTTTTTATGCATTAGGGTGTGTGTGACTTGAGATAACCAGGGGGAGCAGAGAGATTTTACTCTCAATGTTCAGAGAGGGGCAAGGGAGTTCAGAATGTTCAGGAATAAGTTGTTGAATTTGTGCACTGCTTCATCAAGAGGTAGGACAAGTTAGAAAGGACTGGTTAATGGAAGGAAGAATGCTATTGAAGGCATTTGGGTGGACATTAGAGAGTTTGTGGCATTATTTACGTCTGTGAGATCTGGACAGGTTGGGGAGAATTTATGTAGTCTAAGGCGAGGGGTCACCAGTGGTATTTGTTTAGATAAGAAACTAGTATCCAGTCTATAGTAGAACTGTAATTAGCTGGTTTATTACTACAGGTAGGAGTGGTGATTAGTTGTGAGAAGCCATACAAGTTAATGAAGGAACTTGGGCTGTTAGAGGTCAGAGATGGCTAGTTGAAATTGACATCTCCTAGGAGAGCAGTTTCATTAGTTATATTGTGCGTGAGGATTTGTTCTACTATGGTGATGTATCCAGGAGGTATATATATTGCAGCAATACAGTGTATTGTGTTCATTAAGATTGCAGCTGGCAGTTTGGAGATTGGCAGGGTGAAATAAAAAGCAGGGTTGGATAGCAGGGACAAAGTGAGGTGGTTAGAATGAATTATTGCATCTCCACCACCTTTTTTATTAGGTCTGTGAAGACATAGAAGGTTGTAGCCGGGGGGAAGAATTCTTTGTCTGAAATGTGAGGTCTGAGCCAAGTTTCAGTGAGGGTTATTATACCTGGGGAGTTTTGTGCCATTTAAGCGTGACATTCACTTAATTTGTTGAGAATGCTGCAGATATTAATTGAGCATATTGTTAAATGCTTAGCAGGCACTTTGGGGTGAAGACTAATAGGATGCATTGTTAGGTTATTTGTGAGAAGGTGGGAATTTGATCCTGGATTAGGATGGATGTCACCTGAAGGGAGCAAAGCGTTAGAAGGATAAGCTGAGGTATGGTGGGACAGGTAAAAAAAAAGTGGTATTTTGGCTTGCTTCTAGGTGCGACTGGGGTGCAGGGAGGAGTTTTGATTTTGGGAAGGGAGGAATTTGTAGTTGGGAGGAGAGTTTGTGCTATTGTGAATGAGTGATGTAGTTGAGAGGCTGAGGTATTGTGAATGGAGGTGGGAGGAAGGTGCAGAGGATTTATTTGTGTGAGATATGAAGAGAGGTAGTATAGGAGTAGAAGGGGAGTTGAGAGAAGAGTCTGAATCATGGTGGGATAATGAGATGTGAAGTATAGGACAGGGTACTGTGTATAGCTGTGCACTATATTTGGAGCTTAAGCTTTAAGATGGAGTGTTTTAGGGTTAGTCCAGAGGTAAGTGGCAAGGGAGAGGATGGTACTGTAACTGCAGCAAGAGAATGGAAGTTACAGGAGTTAGTGATAGTTTAAAGGAAGTTACTACGTAGTAGGGCAGGTGTGTTTATATCGAAGAATGTAGATTTAGGGAGAGGTGAAGTAAATATTGCCTAGGAGAGGGAGTCTAGATAGGATAGTGGTGTGTATGGGAGGGAGGGTGTTTAAGTGTGGTTGGGTGATGTGAGTGGGAGGGATAAGTAGTAAATGGCTAGGTGGGCGGGACTGATGACGGAGTAATAGCAGATAAGGAGGGGAAGTGTAGAATGTGACTGGTGAACAGTGTCAGGAAGGAGAGGTGCTAGGATGGGTGTGGAAAAGGAGGTTAAACATAAATGTAAGGAGACAGCAGACTGCGATGTCCATTACAAAAGCATACAGAAGGAGAAGAGATGAGCTGAGAAGCAAAGGTAATACAATGTCCATGGACTCTGTCCATTGCCTCCTAACAGTTTGTTTCCATGTCTTTTTGGGTTTACCAGCCAAAAGCACTATGTTTTATGTCCTTATCTTTTCTGTGTCATGTGTGGAGTGTAGAGAATTGTATGCATGCATGCAAGCATAAAACAATGTGTCATAATTATGATAAATATCGGAGAGACATGGCCTTGAAGTAACGCATCCAAGATGCCGTGGACTAAGGCCACAAGTGCGTAGGGCTGCATGCATTAAGAGTGACTTCAAACTACTTCCACAAATAAAATTGCAGTAAACTGGAAAATAAATAATAAAAAAAATAATAAAATTCACATTTTGTATAACAGTTTATAAAAGCATTTTCTGCAGAAAGTCAAGCCCTCCCATACACACACACAAATCCCACATCTCTAGGGTTGCCACCTTTTCAAATGCCCAAAGTGGAACATATTTTGTAGAAACATGAGATTTTCCAGGGCAAAACATACCCACAACTACTGCAAAGGACAGAGCTTCACTTTCCTGCCAAAATAAAAGCTTATTCTTGTAGTATTTGAGTTGCTTATGTTATTTCAAATAACGTTTAGGTGTGTCAGATTGTTAAAGAAAATCTTGGAAATATTTTTTAGCCTAAAATCTCAGGACATTTGCGATTTTTCAGTTTTTTTCACAGGACACAACTGCCCAAAGAGTGACGGGTGGTAACCCTACACATCTCTAAATATGTTAAATCTGAGATTACACAACTTTGGAGGCAAGAGAAAACTTTCCTTTCATCCACAGTTACATGATCTTACTACTGAGACTGGCTGTTCTTAACGGTTTAAGTTGAATTTGACAGGAACATGGGAAGGATAGATCAGTTAGTATCACAGATACAGCTATAACTAATCCAGTTAAAAGGTAAGCAGTTACAACATGGTGAAGGGCCAAGGCAAAGGCTGCTGTTGTAGGACGGGAAAGTGTGGGAAGAGTATGGAGACTGTGCAAAACATGGAAAGAAGTCTGGATGAGTCAGGATAAATTATGGGGGACTGGTGGGGAGCTAATGAGGGTTATATAAATAGATAAACGAAAATTCCAGTGGTGCTTACAGAATAGGTTATGTTCATGAAATGGGTGTTAAGATGCCCCAGAACAGCTGAGAAAAGAAACTAAGGGAAAGGAGATTAAGCAAATTAAGGGAGTTGAATGGACGAGGGAGACATAGGGAAAGAATGTGTTAGAAGATTGAAGGGACAAGGCAGTCGATGGTCAGAAAACGTGCATGTGATGTGGTAAAATGGAGACAAGAGTGGGGCAAGTAAAGGAACTTGAAGGGATGGAGTGGGGGGCTGGTGTAATTAGGAGAGAGGCAGATTTTATTGAGAAAACATGCATAGTAAGGGATACCAAAAAGAGGAATGAAGTCTGCAGTACTATAGGGTGAGGGTCATGTGACTGGGTTGGGTCCTGCTCTTGTCAAACAGTGTGGAAAAAATGTCAGTTTCATTTTTTTCACATTTTCTTGGTGCGGCTGTGTTATAGCAAGTGCTTGCAATTATCTACACCAAGGCAGAAATCATGACGAAGACCTTGGACATGCAACTATTCTCATGCTCTTTGTTCAAATCTTAACCAGGAAAAAGTAATTTGATGAACCACAGAGAACTCATCACTTGTATCCATCCAAACTACATGCATACCTCTCAACCTCTTAGCACAAGAAATCTGGACAAAACCTGAGAAAGTGGGGGACAAAGCCCCATAATAGGGGCAGATTTTAAATATTGCTCTCATAAACTTGAAAGTTGATAGAGTAACAGGGTTTGTACTAACATACATTTTATGAAAGATTTGAAGTCGGAAACTTAAATGTATGTCATTATTTGGTTATCATCCCAGGGGCTTGCCAGAAAACCACACATTTTATGAGGCACACATCAAACATACGAGGCAAAAATGTGGACAGTTGAGAGGGACAACTACATGTCTAAAACACCAGAATAATAACTGATGAAATGTCTTCAATTTAACATTAAACACTGACCCTTCAAACAGGAAGAGACCTGAATTTGCAGGTGAACACTATGGAGAACTGAAAGTTCTGGAGTCGATGCTTTCAGTTCTAGCTCACTGAAGCGGCTTCAGGAACAAGCCAAAGTGTCTCGCCACATTTCTTCAAGTCACAGGGAAAGAAGCAACCGAAATAGTTAATACTTGTTTTATCACATAAGATGATAAAGACAAACTGGCAAACAGAAAAGAAAATTCGAGACACACTGCAAGCCAAAGAAGAAATGTACCTTATACGAGACTTCTTTTTAGAACAAATATAAGGATTGAAAAAAAATATATAATGTTCAAGTTACAGAATAGAGCCACGAAAATGACAACTGTGAATTTTTGCAATTTTGTGACTAAATCAGAAGGAAATGCCTGTGACATAAGAAATTATCACATACAAGAAAGGGTGTTAACAGAATGAATTAACACTGGAAAAAGCCATAATGCAGGTTGGGAGAGTGAAACTGTGCAGGTGAAATGTTTATATACAGCTGTTGCGTTACAAAAGACAGTATGTGAAAACCAAAGCCTGCAAAACAGAAATAAATAAAAATTGTGTAAATGCAGATGACTATACAGCATCTAAAAATAGCTCCTGGTAACACTAATGATATAATGCAAAGAAATAAAATCAGATCTGTTGATTATGTGCAGGCGGTAACCTCTCAGTGTACAGGTGTGCAACAGCAGAACATTAATGCTATAGAATCAAACCAGCAGTCAAAGTCAAAATTGCTTGTGAGTACAGAAATAGTGCAGTTTGCAAACATGTTTTAAACTAAATACAATGTCAAAGAATCCAACAATTGGATAAGACAATGTCTACCGGTAAAACAGAGAATGACAAGAACAGATTCTAGGAAATATGGACAGAGCATATGGATAAATGACAAATGTCCTGTGCTTAAGCTAAACACTGGAAAATAATGTAATGGAATGTATATCTCTGTCTATAACATTCAAAATTTTATATATAAACTGCAAGGTAAACTTGTACACTACTGTTATATTTTGGGCAAAAGCCACGGCCACTGGATTCAGATTGTGCTACGGTGCATGTACAAAAATAAGATATATAAAGCTGTTGTTTCAGGCAGTCATTTTGCAAACACAGGAAAAATAACTGGACATAATAGGTAAAAAGGTTTATACTGTGAAGGGCATAATTAAAAGGATACAGATAATGGAGGTGGAAAATGTTGACAGAAATTCAGTTCACATTCAAGATGTTCAATGTATAGCTATCGAAGAAATACAAACAGCTTTTATGATG
>NC_056732.1:38069574-38082074 GCF_019279795.1 Protopterus annectens
AAGATGCAGCCGACGCCATTTTCTTCAGTTTTTCTTGCCCCAGATGTCAGGTGCCTCTAAATATGTAGACAATTCCAATTGCTAATAAAACATACATAAGAAAATCAGAAAACAACTTACAGCTACCAGCAAATACTCCCCATAGGTAGTAAGGGTAGAAGACATAGATACGTACCAGCCAGAAAGAGGGGAAGGAGGGAGGGTAACCTGGACTGCAGCAGTGTCTACACTCGAACATCTACATTTATGGTAGGTACAAAACTGTACTATGTTCATAGTGTTACACTGCTGCAGTCATTACACTTTGGTAGAATCCCAAAGCTGAGGTAGGGAGGCTGGTTCTATAAGGCATTAGGGGTGGCTATAAGGCCCTGCAGTACAGCAGTGGCGAAGCCAGCTCTGGATTTAGAATATAGAGGCAAATGGTAATGCTTGGTGAAGGTGTGTACAGAACTCCAAGTTGCTGCTTCCAAAATATCCTTGGTAGGTACTCCCCTGAGGTAGGCAGTTGAAGTGGCTGTTGCCCTGGTGGAGTGAGATCTAATACTGCTAGGTACAGGTTTTCCAAGGTATGTGTAGCAGAAACGTATGCAATGTCCTATCCATTTTGAAATAGTCTGTTTTGAAATGGCTTTTCCCTGTGCTCCTACAGCATATGCTACCAATAATTGCTCAGATTTTCTGAAAGCTTTGGTTTTGTCCAAGTAGAAGCGTAACTGCCTGTAAATGTCCAAAGAGTGCAGTAGTATCTCCTCTTTATTCTGTGGTTTAGGATAAAAAGTTGTCAGGTGAATAGTTTGGTTTAGAGCCACACTGGATACCACCTTTGGCATAAAAGTAGGGTTAGTTCGTAAAGACACCCTGTCCTGGTGGAAAATGAGGAAAGGTTCCACTGCCATAAGTGCCTGTAATTCTGAAACTCTTTGTGCTGATGTTATTACCAGGAGCAGAGCAGTTTTCCAACAGATGTATTTTAATTCTGCTGTGTTGGCTGGCTCAAAAGGAGGTAAAGTTAGCTTCTCCAAAACAAACTTGAGGTCCCAAGTTGGAGTAGGTGCTCTACGGGGCGGTCTTGTTTTTAGCCCCTCTGAGGTACTGTTTTAACAGAGGATTAGAGAAAATTGGTGGATCCGTGTTGTAATGAGCAGAGATGGCAGAGGCGTGGATCTTGATGGATGAGAAGGAGAGTCCTTTGTCCAGCATCTCAGTTAAGTATTGTAGTATCTGAAGGAATGTTTGGGTCCAGGCTGTGAGCTTGGTTCCAGGCACAGAATCTCTTCCATTTATTCGAATAGGCTTTCCTGGTACTAGGCCTTCTGGCCTGCAGAATGACATCCATAACAGCTTCGGAGAGGGGCATTGCTTGCTTGACTAAGGAATCTTCCATGCAGCTAGGTTTAAAGGTCTTTAGCTGGCTGTGTAGTATTTGTTTGTTGTGCTGAGTCAGCAGATGTGGGATTTGAGGCAAAATCCAGGGTGGTTCTTGTGCTAAGCTCTTTAAGATTGGGTACCAGTGCTGGCGTGGCCAGTCTGGTGCAATCAGGTTCATCTTTGGCTCTTCCTGCCTGGCTTTTATGAGTACCTTTGGCAGGAGAGGTAGTGGTGGGAAAGCGTATACTTGTAGGTTCTTCCAGCTGAATGAGAGGGCATCCACTTTCCATGCTTGTGGATTGTAACTCCTTGTGCAGAATTTTTGTAGCTGGCAGTTTATTGGGGATGCAAACATTTCTTTGTTATTCTGAATATTTGTGAATTCAACTCCCATTCATGGGGATCCATGATGTTTCTGCTTAAGTAGTCTGCCAGTGTGTTTTTCTCTACTGGCAGGAATTGTGCTTGCAGATGAACTTGAAGGTTTATAGCTGTGTTCCACAAGGTCATGGCTTGTCTGCATAGGGGGTAGGAGTGAGTGCCCCCTTGCTTGTTTATGTACCACATAACTGTGGTGTTGTCTGTCTTTAGTAATAGTTGTCCTGGATGCAGCAGGTCCTTGAAAGCTATAAGGGCATTTTGTACAGCCAGCATCTCTTTTTGATTGATGTGAAGATGCCTTTGTTCTGCGGTCCACGTGCCCTGAATACATTTTCCTGCCATGTGTGCTCCCCAGGCATAATCCGATGCATCTGTTGTCAGTGTTTGCCTGGCTGTGGGTTGTGTAAAAGGCTGTCCCTTATTGAGGTGACAAGCTTGAGCCCACCATTGAAACTCCTGTTGAAGGCAAGGGATTAGTGGTATAACTGTTTCCAAACTTTGACAGTGTTGAGACCATACACTCTTTAGGTACCATTGTAGTTTCCTCATATGCAGTCTGGCATATGGAATTAGTAGTATGCAGGATGCCATGTAACCCAAGGCCTGCAGAATTTTTCTTGCAGGGAGCTGGGTCTTTGTTGCCATCAATTGAAAGTATTGAGTCAGTTGTCCTTGTTTGTCTGGCGTGAGATAAGCTATCTGGGCAGTTGTGTTCAAGCTGGCGCCCAGAAATATAATCTTTTGTGAGGGCACTAGTTTTGATTTCTTTTCATTTGCTGTGTACCCCAGGCAACTTAACTTTTTTACAAACACCAGATGCGTTAGAAGAATGTCCTTGCTCTCTGCTTACAGTCGTCCAGGTACGGATAAATCTGAATTCCTTTCTGTCTGCAAAATGCAATTACTGGTGCCAGGCACTTTTTGAAGACCCTGGGTGCAGTAGATAAGCCAAAGGGCAGTGCAGAGAATTGGTAGTGCATTGAACCAGCTATGAATCTGAGGTATCTTCTGCAGTTTTGTCTGATAGGGACATGCAGGTATGCCTCTGAGGTCCAAAGTCATGAGCCAAGCTTTCTTGCCCAGCATGGGAAGAAGCTGCTGTAATGTCAACATTTTATATTTCAGAACATCCAGGTAAGTGTTTAGAGATGAAAGATCCAGAATGGGCCTCCAGGCTTTGTCCTTTCTGGATACCAGAAAGAGTCGAGCAAAATCCTTGTCCTTGCTCCTGTGATGGTACCTTTTGAATAGCTCTCATATCAAGGAGTGTAATTTGTTTTTGAGCCTCTGCCAATTGATTTGGTGGCAGATTTGGCATTCCTTTTAACCTTGGCAGAGTGTGAAAGTGGAACCTGTAACCTTGAAATACAATGTTGAGAACCCATTTGTCTTTGGTGATCATTTGCCAATTGTGGTAGAAGAGTGACAGTTTTCCTCCCAAGGGGGCTGCCAAAAAGGATTTGTTTGGCAGCTGTAGTGGGAAGTCATTGGAGCTGCTTTTTATATGGTTGTGGCCTGTCTTCCCCCTTCTTTCTGGCCTGATGCAACCCATTGTTGAGGCCTGTAAGGACCTTGTGTTTGACCTCTACCTCTTGGACGTCTGTATCTTCCCCTTTGAGGTCTGTCTGTAATTGGAAAGGACCAATTCTTAGTTGGCCAGTTTCTGCTACATCTAGGAGGCTGAACCTGTAAGAAATCCTTCATCATTTGCATAGATTTTGCCTTATCCTCCCATTTTCTTTAGTACCTCTTCCGCCTTAACTCCAAATAACACATCCTGCTGCAAAGGTGCATCCAATAATTTTGCTTTAACATGATCTGGTAACGTGTGTTCTTTTAACCAAGCATGCCTCCTAATGACAGAACCTGTAACTGCGGCCCTGCAGGAGGCCTCTAGAGAATCAAAACCACATTGCAAAGTATGATTTCCCACTTGTTCAGCTGCATGCAATAAATCCTGCATTTCTTTAAAATTAGGAGGATCTGATTCTGGAAGCATTTTTTGTTTTAACTGAGACAGTAAAAATTGCTGATATATTAGCATGTGAAACTGGTAATTTAAGGCTCTCATTGCTAAAGTTGCAGACGTATATACTTTCTTTCCCCATCTGTCTAATGCTCTGGAATCTCTGTCAGAGGGAACTGGATTCTTGGCTGATGAGGCCTTAACTCCTTTGGATCCCTGAGAAATAGTTTCAGGGTCAGCGGCAGGGCTTTTATACAGAAATTTATGTGAGTCAGGGACTCTGTAGTATCTGTCAGGTTTAGCAGGGGCTGGAGGTAAGGAATCAGGATTTAAGCTGGATTCAGTATACACATCATCCACAATATCTAACACAGGTGGAATAGCAAGGGGTCTGTGTTGAGGTAATAAAAGGAAGTCTTTGAGTCTTTTCTTCGATTCTGAGTAATCCTGGCCTTCCCAGTGGAAATGCTCCCTCATGGTATGTAGGGTTTCCCCAAAGGAGTAGTTCTCAGGTGGTGAGGCCGATGGAATTGATTAGTCAGCATCAGAATCCTCATAAGGGGGTAAAGAGTGTCCTAGGTCTGAGGATGAATCAGAAGAGATGGACACCTGGTCGGATGAGTCATAGTCTGCATCCTGTCTAGGCCTTTTATCAGGAGGGGGATGGGACCCCCTGATCAGAGTAATTAGGTCTTCGGCCATTTTGAGCATTTGTTTCTTAGGCATGGAGGCCTGTCCTGGAGAATGCTGTATTTGTTTCTTTGACTTTAAAGGAGGCTTTGACTTAGCTGAGGGTTTAATGCTTAACTGAGGTCTGAAGACACCCTCTGTAGCTGTGGGTTGCTTAGCTACTCCAGATCCCTCTGAAAGGTTAGTCTCGGTAGGCTGAAGAGCTTGTGCATCCGAAAGCCCAGCCATCTCCATGTGGGAGTCAGAGGCAGCTTGTGGTTCTACAGAAGCGGTAGTCAGGAGCTGCGAAGGCGCCTTGCTGAAAATCGGTGACTGGCCTAGAAGAGGCTTCGTCGTCAGTTTTGGGCCTCGGATGCCTATCCTTGTCTTTGCGCTTTTTGTGTATTCCAGTCATTGGAAGTTCCGACGGCATGGTATAATTGAATTTTCTACCAAAATAATGTCGGGCAAAATCAAACCGTTTAATAGTGCTCTTGTTAAACCTAGCACAAAACCGACAACCAGTAACGTTGTGGTCAGGGCCTAGGCATGGGATACAATAGAAATGAAAATTCTTATGAGGTATTTGCTTCCCACAAGAAATACAGTTATTAACTTTTACTGACATTGGTCTGAGGCAAGAAAAAGTTTCCCCAATGGGGTACTTAGCTTTGTAGAAGACTTTGGTTCTGGATTCGGAATGAAAATCTCAGGAGACGGCTGACCGGAACTTGCGAACTGCTTTTGCTTCGGGCACCGCGCAGCAAGAAAGACTGAAGAAAATGGTGTCGGCTGCATCTTATATACCCCTGTCACACTGACGTCAGAGAGGAGGTGACAGAAACTGACGCCAGACCAAGACTTTGGAACTCTGGCTGACTGCGGGACCGCCTGACAGCAGGATAACCCAAGTGTAATGACTGCAGCAGTGTAACACGATGAACATCAGGGATGTTGCAAGTGCAGGACTGTTATTGGGTGCAGTTTGAAGGTGGTTTAAAACAGTAGTTGAGATGAGATATTTGCAATGTTTGTTGGGAAAGAGTTCCACAGCTTTGCAAAGTATACATGTAACCTTTTATTTCACAGACATCTGTAGCCTGCAATTACAAATATATCTGTCCCTTATTTTCCTGGTAGCACTAACGTGTATGGATATAGATAAGCAAAATTAACTTCACAAACAGTCACATATGGACTTGAAGGGATATTCAGAATATGTGAAAAACTATATTGTACTTTGTATTTAAGCTCATGTAATAATTTAGTGCATCATTTTTCAGGGAGTGTTTGTTGAAATGCTAAATACCTTGACTGCAATTCCTGGGAGGAAGGGGTGGAATGAAAGGGAACTACAAGGGCAAATAATGGGGGGAATATATCCTACATCTAAGTTTATAGTACTTGGCATATTCCCCCATATAAAAGGAAAAAAAAACAGTGACATGGATGCAGACAGGTTTCGTCACCCCTCAAGAACAAAAATGCCTTAATACTGTAATTAGGAGCATTTAAAACTGCCCCCACCAAAAAAAAAAATGTTTTATTTTTCAGACATCTTGGACCAGCCCTATTTGCTCTCACTTGTGATGGGCAATGAATGTTTTGCCCCAGCCCCCCACCAATGCGGACTATCTGATCTGCCACTCCACGAATGCTCTTCATTCGACATCTCGCTTGCACTCAAATGGAGGGTGTGCAATGAGGTGATCATGAGGTTTGTCCTCACAAGGGTACATATTGTGCACCTCAGCAGCACATATGCCCACCCCCCACAAGGTGGTAAACTCTCCGACCCCCCCTTCATCTTGGAAATGCTAAGCATGCACAGGCTCATCTCTCACCACCCCCCTACAATCTTTGCTGGATCCTCCAATACCCAGGCTAAAAGAACCTCAGTAAACTGAGGCACAGTCAGGGGTTTATCCCTCTGTATCATGGAGCTCAGACGGTTTGTAGCTATATGCAGATTTCTGTACAAGTTATTTTATTGCTTCTTTTATCTGCTCCACCCACAAAATTGGACAGTGAAAGGGGGTTCTAATTTTCATGATTCGATTAATTTTTGCTGTCTCTATATTTGCTATTTTGGCAGCTCCATGATGAACAGCATATTAAAGGATTACAATACATGACAAGCTATGCTCAAACACAGGCAGTCCAAGAACTGCAGAGATTTGTTTATTCTGCAGTTATAATAAATTACAGAGTAGAAATTCTTGCTTCCAGTGAGTGCTTTTTCCATACAGCTGTACTATCATCATCTTGGTGCTGGCCTTGTGTATATAGAAGCACTTTTAATAGCACATACTGTGGTTGGAGTAGGAAGAAAAAGATCTGCTTGTCAATACACAGATAAAGGTTCTGAGAGAAGGTCCTCTTGCAGCATGCTTCAGTACTCACGCTTCAGCCTAGTTCTTGTGTTACTTTGGCAACCACGTAGAACACGGCACATTCAGACTCTGAATCTGTACTTAAAAGTTACAGCACTCATCCAGGGAAGTTTATCTTTTGCACCTTTTAGAAGTTTCACTGATTAGTAAACTAAAGCTTTAACATTTTACCTGCTAACTTTATTCAACATTGCGAACCTAAAATGTTAATATGTACGGAATACATACCAAAGTGATGCAAAAAACTATTAATTGCCTGACCATATGCAGCATGTGTACTTCTGAAGAATTTTCAGATTCTTTTACATAGTACAGATGACATTAAACAGTCAGTAAGGGTATCAGCTGCATTAGTTTTTCCGCCGAGTACTATTTTCATATGTGTGAAGGGGGCTGTTTTATGTGGCAGTACCTTAAAAGAGCATCAGCAATGTGTGATAACACACATGCATAAGTATGTGTATATATATATATATATATATATATATATATATATATATATATACACACATACATACATACATATACACACACACACACACACACACACACACACACACACACACGTATATATCTATAGGGATTACTATCACAATGTCGCGGGACAAAATTCCCGCTCAGAACACAAACAGAAGTTTTAAAAAAAAACTCTGTCAAATCAGCTGAATGAAATCAGCAGATTCAACATTAGTCGAACACAACACGTGATGTCTGTGTAGGAGCACAGGTAAACTAAACTCCCACACCTCACATTATGTTTTTCCAGGGGGGCGCTGTGCCCCCCACACCCCCTAACTATATATTCCAACTCGGAGATCGCACTACAGTGAGAAAAGGGAAGAATTTGCCAAACTGCTCTGTACTGCAATCTTTGTACAGTACTTCAAGTTCATAGCAGCGAATGGACCGTGCATTCGCTAATATGAAGTTTCAAACGCACATGTTCAGCAACATGGAAATTCAGACATCCATGTTTCGAGTTTTCCAACTGCAGAGCATCTCCATTTGCAATTTTGATAGTGTATGTATGTATGTATGTATGTATGTATGTATGCATGCATGCATATATATATATATATATATATATATATATATATATATATATACACACATCCATATATATACACACACACACGTGTATATATATATATATATATATATATATATATATATATATATATATATATACATATATATATATTATATATACATAAAAACATATGACTTACTAATTGATTATTGTCAAGCAGGGTTAACCAGTTTTCAGAGAGCTGTGGGGATGCCCCAAAATGAAAAAAAAAGACAGATAATTACATATGCAGGCAAACGTATACAAAATCACAACTTAACATCTGGAAAGAGTTACAACTGTAAGAGAAATTTCAGAAATTTATGAGCAGAAGGTTTACAGTTTTCTGCTGAATACAGGCAACACAGTTAATATATGTGGATAAGTTAACAGTGGACAGAACGATTCTACAAAAATTGACATTCAGATATTTACAGTTTTTACACACCAATATATAAAGTTGTGTTAAATTTTGTGCATTGCAAAATGTAAACTAGAAACTATCATATAATGAATTTAGTAATGTACTATAAGTGAGTTTTACCTTAACGGCTAAGGACCGATATTTTGAAGTATGTAGGCTTATTTAGGTAATATGTGCATATTTTTAAACCAGGTTGGCAAAACTAACATCTATAGTCATTGAACTGAAGCACATATGTATGTGTGTGTGTGTATTAGTGCATGGTGACTACTCTCAGACATCATGAAAAAGCAAATCAGTTAAGCACATCGATGGTATGAGTTTCAATCCAAACAATTGTCAAGCACCCCTCCTACAGCTATGTATGTTGCTAGGCAGTTGAACCTGCCTGCTCTGTCCCAGCAATGTGTCCCTGACTTTCTACAATGTAAAATAATGAGATATGCTGCCTTTTTGACAGAGTGATAGGTGCTTTGTGGCTCTGAAAGCAGGCAAAACACTTGGCACTTCTCTTTTTTTCGTTTTTCTTCTGTAGCTAGTAGTACATGGAGCTCTGTGCACTACAAAGAATCACGATCAGGTGTTTTATCATAACTCATTATGTTTTCTCAACATGGACGCCAAGACTCACCTCAAGCTTCGCTTGAGACGCACGTTTCTTGACATCCATTTCTCAAAAACATAATAAACCGGTTATTATCAGAGATCTGATCATAATCTTCTATGTAACACTTATACATACACGAACATCAAGAAATCCTGTTTGCTGCATTTTTCTACTGGACAGTGAAATGAACATTCAGTATAAATGTCACAACTACACACACACACAAAAAAGCATTTTGTATTTTCTACACTATAAAACAATTAAAATGGTTAACTGTCTTATCTTTGACCATATAGGCACAGTACTAATAAAAATAAAAAATTACACTAATTTTCTCAAAGCAATTTCCAGTAGACCATATTTGTGATAAATGCCTTGAAAGTAATTAGCAAACAACCATTTTTGATTTGCTTTTACTCTTCAAAAGCCAACTGGACACTGCGTCTTTTTAATAAACGTTCTGGATGAGCTTGCAGATATGCGTGTTTAAATTGGTTACTTCTACTGCAGCAGAAATATGTATTTTTATCACGACTTTATCAACTATGCTTGGGGTTCAGTGACAGTTTGAGGCTACTGCTTAATGTGTGTTCACATACAGTCGATATACTTTAACCATTGCACACATCAGGGTTTAATGTATGTAACGCAGAGTATCAGCTGTACACAAACTAAGAGCAGGTCTGGTACATTTTTTATTTGTTAACAATGATAACAACATACACAAACATCTTTAAGAAAGGATTTTTTTTCCTTACTCCAGAAGATGTACATATATCAAACTGTTGAGTAGTGCAGGGCAGGATGGTATATCACATAAATGATGAGGGGAAAAAAAAAAGATGGAAAGAACAATCCAGGGATCCAAATGAATTTAAAACTCAAGCTTTCAGGAGGGAAGTTACTTTCAATGCCTGAATTACAACTAGTAAAAAAAAAAAATAAAAAAAAAAAAAATACTCCTCCAAAATGAAAAATAATCAGTCAACTTCATTAACAGCAGAGCTAAATGTAACCGTATATCCTCATATTATGCACTTTGACTTTTCAGGATGGCATTTCAGAATTATGAGCTCTCACTCCACATTCTGATATTTAATTCCAACTTCTGATCACTATAATGTCCGAAGGTCCTTCTGCACCTGTAAGGGTTATCTCCGGGCATTCTTACTTGTGCCATCTCCAAAACATGCTGTTTGAATAGCTACCTTTAAATTGCCATATATATCTATATATATATATATATATATATATATATATATATATATATATATATAGATATGGGTCTACTTTTCTTTATCAAAATTTCAAAATCTCACACAAGAAAAGTAGAAACTCACTTGAGCGAAAGTGCACTTTCGCAAAAGCTGATTTCAGCGAAGCACATTACAGTAGGGATGAGGAAATGTAGCCTTTTCCCCCACTGTAGTGCAATCTCATCATTAGAATACTTAAGTAGAGGGGTGGGGGGCACAGCAGGGCTTGACCCCCTGCAAAATAGTGTTTAAAGTTATTTTTCCTCCCGATTCACTGAATCGGCTTTTGCGTAACTGCACATATACTACACACACACACACACACACAGACACACACAGACACACACAGACACACAGACACACACAGACACACACAGACACACACAGACACACACAGACACACACAGACACATACAGACACACACAGACACACACAGACACACACAGACACACACGTAAAAGTAAACTAATTTCACCCTATGTCTTTAAGAAATGGGTATTTAAATGTATGTATTGCAAGGGACTATCATTCCACTGAGGATGCCAGGGGGCGAAACCAGTTTGGAGTTTCTTGTTGTTGTGACGGTTTGTCAGCCATGGGCTTGTGTCAGAATTGGCACGAGCCTGAATAAATTATGCTGAAAGTAATACCTGGACTTTATTTTACTTTATTTCATTTTAATTACAAATTTTTGTAATGTGTATATTATAGTGGTGCTGGACTATTGGTTTGGTGTTTCACGTATTGGTACAGTCCAAGCACACAGTGGGCCTACGTGCACCAGAAGCTTGTTGGGGTTTATATATATATAAAACAAAATAAATATCTTATTTTATGCAGGTTGGCAAGCCCCCCCAGCACCCCCCCTACTTTTATATTCTCACTCCAAGGTCGCACTACAGTGATGAAAAGAGAATTTTCCCTTAACCTCACCGTAGTGCGACCAGCACAATGAGCATACTTATCCGAAAGTGCGTTAAGTATGTTTTGTGATTTCTGCTTCGGCAGAAAGTGCCGTCGGGGATCTGTATGGATCCCATATATATATATATATATATATATATATATATATATATATATATATATATATATATATATATATATATATATATTACACACACACACACATATATATATATATATACATATATATATATATATATATATATATAGATATATATATATATATCTATAGATATATATATATATGGGTCTACTTCAAAGTATAAAATAACCAAGTCATCAAATCCCACATCAAGACAACATCGCCGAAACTGCAGAACATCGAACACCCAGATCATCCAAAAAATTTTCCATGGGAAAAAAAAATCACTTGGCCAGAATGGTGAACTTTGCCCTTTCCCCACTGAAGTGTGATCTTGGAGTTGGTATATTTAGGTAGCGGGGATGTGGCCCCCACATCTGTGGGTTTAATTTGCCTTTTTTTTTTTTTTTATGATGGGTTTGTGGTTGTTTTCCCATTGTTAGTTTCGACATTCTGCAGTTTTGGAGATGTAGTCTCGATGATGTGGGATTCAATTTGAAGTAGACCCATATACATATATATATATATATATATATATATATACACACATATATATATACATATACACACACACACACACACACACATATATACATACATTATACATACATACATATATGAATGCAAGTGTGACATGTATGCACAGGTTGGCAACGTCATACAGCTGCAGAAAATATTAAAAAATAATCTACTGATATGCACAAGTACAAATGCAAGAATAATTAGATGTAACCCAGCTTTACTGTTATTCATTTTTCAGTTTTATATAATTTCCGAAATCCCTACTGTATGTCTACATGTTTGCCAGCATCTAATATACTTCAAATGCTTCAAAACTTTTTCTGAAAACCAACTAATAGTTCTGTTTTTATTGTTCATTGCCTTATGTAGCCTAAATGTACCTCTCATCAGGGTTATATTATTTTCACCACAATGTAACCCCCAACAATGGAAACGATGCACCATATGCCGAATTCTACACTACACTAACACCAACTTATTTGTAAGTTGGGTCATACAAATCCACTTGTTCCCCTCCATCTCTGCAGGAACAAGTCCTCGGACTCTACTGTCTTGCTCATAATCTCATACAGGATTTTGGCCATTGTGCACTTCAATAGAAATTAAAATAAAATCCTGCCCTCCAGACTTGCTAGGAATGTTTCAGGGCTGTTTAAACTCGGGAATTACAGGGTTGCACAGTTCTGAATTAAAATGCTGCACAACCTCTAAATGATGTTGATGTATACCACTGAAAAAGCAGGGCTTGGGTGGGAGGCACAACATTTTCTTACACCACAAGGTGATTAAAAAAGTT
>NC_056732.1:38087074-38104574 GCF_019279795.1 Protopterus annectens
ACAATGCAAAACCTTCAAATGTTTAAAATAAAAACTAAACTTTCATTTAATTTCATGATAATAAACACTGTTATTCAAAACATATATTGTCATACGATCAATCCTAAAAAGTTTCTGCATTCCTCTATAAAACTGAAATCTGATTTTTTTTTTAAATGTTGTAATTTAAAATGGCATTGCAATTCAAAATGAGTTGCTCCACCATCTCTTAAGTTAGCCCAACCTAAGGGCAATTTATACGCACTACAATACAATTCCCTAAAAGTTTATAAGAATCTGTTAATCCACTGTTGACATATTCTTTCTAGAAGACAGCAAAAAAAAAAAAATCTTAAAAATGGACACAATATGAAGAACTGGAAGGGGTGATTTTATGTAAAACTTCAGTATCATATATTTACCTTTGAGTGTAGGTACAGCCAAGAGTATTGCATGCTTACTGGAGACCATCTTCACTGCCATACTGGTGACATGACTATCAGTAACCACCCAGCTATCTCAAGTTTGAAGGCAAGCGTGGTAAGATGTTAACCATCAACTATGAAAAATCTTTAAAAGTTCAGCTGAAACCCACAGTCATCATGAGGAGGCCTATCACATAACCAAGATACCACAAGAAATTATAACATTTTCAATTCTTGTGTTTCACATGCAAAGCATGTCTGTAATGTACTGAAGTTTTTACGTAATTGATGTGCACAGTAGCAGTCGATGGCAAAATTAACCGGTTTAGAAGTACTTATTGGACTATAATAAAGTCGTAACTTGGGCATTAACACTTTTTAATTACTGTGCGTCAGCAAGATGCTTAGGAACACAAAAAGTCACCAGTGTAACACTAAATCGGTTCCCTTTATCACACAGATCTTAGACACTGCATCTCTCATGAAGAAACTCTTACTCAGAGGCCAAAACGCTGATGTCTTGAACTACATAAGACCCACATACATAATGAGTACTGAGGCCTGAATTATCATGCAAGCACTGAATTTATCTTGGACGTTGTTGGGAATATCCCCCTCTTTCACATTTGCACAGTGCTGACTGCACATAATATATATACAGTCTCTATCTGCTGCACTGCACATACAAATCTTTCTGGCCCTCAGGTGTACAAGGGGTACATTCTAACCCTTCGGCGGTTTGACAAAGCTACAAGAATGACTACTATGCAATGAAACATTAAAATATAATAAAGAGATATCATAAGGCAATAAAATGCTACTCATCTTTAGTAAATGACAGATGCCACTTATCAAACTCTTCGGCCTTCCTGTGGGTGAAAACTGCCCAGTTCAAATCAGCTGGGTCTTCAAACTGCTGTCTGATAACTGAAAGGGTTTCACAGCATAATTTAATCCACGTTTCCCCATCTTAACTGTTTCGAAAATACAATAATTAGATTGACCACATGACATTACTGAAGTGTTTATACTTTGGGAAACATATCCTACAGCAAATTAAATTAGCAATTGTATTTTCTTTTAATTCCATTTGTAAGGAGGGCTATTGCTTCCTTTAACTTCCCCCAAATGGTTAGTTCTAAAGGGAAAGCAGGTGTGTGTACCTTCCCCTCCCCTTACAAATGGGATTAATGGAAAATACAGTCTTCAGATAAGTCTTCCACTGCTGTATAATATGAAATCCTTAAATGATGCCTTCTGTATAATATGAAATCCTTAAATTATGCCTTCTGTTTCAGGGAGTTGTAAAGTGAAATAATACAGTCCCTTCAATCTCATATTGCATGTTGTCTCTCCATCAACTGACATTTTTTTTAATGTTGAAATCAAATTTCTCCAAATCTTACTATAAAATTATGCAATATAGTTGAGACAAACCAAGTCAATTGAAACATCTTTCAGGCTACGCCCTTTACAGATGGCAGAAAAATAAATGCCTAACAAAGGCAGAGTTAGGTGTCATGTAAACAATCTTTAAGCAGGTGCTTACATCTGGGTCAGAGGACATTCCGATTCAACAACAATGCAGACATCCAAAGCAAACTGATTTGCGGTGGCCAACAGGAGACATGGTACTAACTGTTGTTTTAATTGGTTCCAATTTAGTTGAAGCCAGGAACTCCAGAGGGCTCTTAGAGCTTTAAAAATAAAAGTAAGATTGGACCTTAGCAGGACTAATGAGAAACGAAAAAATATACTTCAATCTCATATTCAACCGTAATGGTACTATAGCACGATGACTGGACAAAAGTATTTTATAGCCTGTTCTTCCAAAAAAATGGTCTGATCACAGCCTGATGAAATGTACTTAACAAGCCAAGACTTTTCCTGCTCTTATCCCACAAATGTTTTTTGTCAGCTTCCTTGTTAACCACACAGAGGGGGTATTACTGTAGTTCTATTCCAACGATCTGACAAGAACTTCCTTACACTTTGACAAAGGCTTATTCTGATTTGTTTTTTTGCCTGTTTTGTTAAGAAACATCATCTAACAGAATTAAACTTTTTTTTCATTTATTCCGGATAACAGTAGCAGCATTATTTGCTTTCTAAACAAGGGCTTCTTAGACTCCTCCCACATGTGTATATTAGTCAGGGGTCCTTTCCTGTAGTACCTGCCAGAGGTACTCATTCAAATGTGCTTAACAGCTCTATGTCTCGGCACTTACTGTGTAGTTTTCATTCAGTAAAGATTTGTTTTATGTAGGGTTCAGGGGCGGCTCGTGCTATAGGACTGCAGAACTGCAGCCCCCCTACCAATAGAAAGAAAAAACAAAACAAATAAACCTAGGAAAAAATAATGAGTCCCGGAACTCTGCGCATGCGTGCACACAGTTCTTAGAACTCACAGAACTCAGAGTCCAACTCAGACTGCTGTGTCAGCAGTCCAGATCAGGGGAAAGGCATCTCTGCCCTGCAGATGCCCAGAAGTCTGTGCGGTAATGACCACACAGAACAGAGGAATGCCGGACTGCATCATGTGCAGGCTGGACCAATCAGGAGGAGAGTTAAGCTCTCGCGGGGCATTTAGCTTGCGCGGAACAGACTGGGACACTATTGAATGGTTTGCGATGGTGATATCCCGAGTGGTTGAGGATTCAGGTAAGCTAAGCTTTGAATGGGGTAGGCATTAGTGGGAACTTAGCAATGGCTTGGAAGCAACATGATGTAAGTAATTCAAAAAGCCACATGCCATTAGATCATCTGTAGCATTTTGAACAAGATAGGAAAACAAACTTGCCTATAAAAAATCGAATCTGATGAATGACATCTTTATATAGTAAATTCATTTTTGCTTACTGACTCAACGGAGGTTTCTGTGCTAGGGGTGGTTGGAAATGGGTAGAAAAATGATTGGCTTGCAGAACATAGCTTTAGCAGTATGTCATGTTTGCCTTATTATTTAAAAGTCTGTGCACACTGATATATCTGAAGAATAGAAAAACTGCCTTGCTGGAAATAATCCACCATGCCTGACCACTGACAAATTTGAAACATTTTGCATCAGGCTGAACATTTTAGTCTTTCATTCTTAAAGACGCTGATGACTGATTTGTAAACCTAGACCAAGAATATTAAATAACGCTGTTTAGTTCTGCAGAACTATAGTATATTTACATGGTTTAGGGGGGCAGACAGACAAACAAACCAATAAGGCAGACAGTTGTGGATGTTCTGGCTCTTTTCTCACAGCTGCATTATTAGGAGTCTGACCCTAAAGTAAATGCCTTAATGTGCCATCACAGTACAGCTGATGGGTGTAAGAACAGTACATAAATAAGGGTTGTTGAAAAATATTCTTGAAGAACCTGTAATTGTTTTACTTATACATGCATATAAAGGGAAACATTATGTGGAATAACACAGCTATTATTTAAATATTAAGTAGATTGGTTTTGTAAAGTGATAGCACTCGTACTGAAAATAAAAATTCACGTTTATAATTAACATCTTATATTTCCCTATGACATCATCCTAGCAAAATAAATCCTTGTTTATGGTTTTTGGAAATGTTTTTTCAGGCTTTAATTTCCCATTTGGACTAAGCATAAAAGGATATTAACCAGCAGCTGTGTACTTACTACAGTAACAAATTCCACTGTAGAGAAAACCAGTCATTAAGTGTGCACAGATTTGTCAGTGCTGAATGTTTAATTGTAGAATGAAGAGCTTGGGGTTGTAAGATTGTAAGGACAGGAAAAAAACAGTTCTTTTACTTTGTTTAGTTCACCTTTCCTTCTGTCAGCAACATGGATCCTCCCACCACTTTGTTCATCATCTTATTTCGGCTGTTCCCATTAGGGGTCACCACAGCGGATCACCTGTTTCCATTTCTTCCTGTCCTCTGCATCTTGCTCTGTCACACCAACCACCTGCATGTCCTCTCTCACCACATCCATAAACATCATCTTAGGCCTTCCTCTTTTCCTGTTACCTGGCTGCTTCATCCTTAGCATCTTTTTCCCAATATACTCAGCATCCCTCCTCAGCACATGTCCAAACCAACGTAATCTTGCCTCTCTGGCTTAGTCTCCAAACCTTCCAACCTGGGCTGACCCTCTAATATACTTACTCCTAATCCTGTCCACCCTGTCACACCCAGTGCAAATCTTAACATCTTTAACTCTGCCACATCCAGCTCAAACTCCTGACTTTTTGTCAATGCCACTGTCTCCAACCCATATAACATAGCTGGTCTCACTACCATCTTGTAGACCTTCCCTTTCACTCTTACAGGTACTCGTCTGTCACAAATCACTCCTGATGCTCTTCTCCACCCACTCCATCCTGCCTGTACTCACTTCTTCACCTCTCTTCCACACTCACCATTACTCTGAACTATTGACCCCAAGTATTTAAACTCATCCACCTTCGCCACCTCTACTCCTTGCATCCTCACCATTCCTCTATCCTCCCTCTCATTCACGCACATATATTCTGTCTTAGTCCTGCTGACCTTCATTCCTCTTCTCTCTAGAGCATATCTCCATCTCTCCAGGGTCTCCTCCACCTTTTCCCTACTCTCACTACAGATCACAATGTCATCAAAAAACTCCACTCAGCCTTTCCATTCTTCATTCTCTTCATAGCTATCCTTACTTCCTCCTTGCTAATCCATTGTACTTCATGATTCACTATCCCTACATCATCCAACCTTCTCTCCCTCTCATTCTCTTCATTCATCATCCCCTCAAAGCCTCAAAGGACTCTTTCCATCTCCTCAACACACTCTCCTCACTTGTGAGTACGTTTCCCTCATTATCCTTTATCACCTTTACCTGCTGCACATCTTTCCTAGCTCGGTCCCTCTGTCTAGCCAATCTTCTGGTCCTTTTCTCCCTCCTTACTGTCCAGCCTTTCATACAACTTTCATACATCCTCCCACCACTTTGTTACCGTCTGGAAATCTGTATAAAGGTGCTTGTTTATGTATCCTCCTCTGAATGTGTACAAACATTGTTAACATTTCTTGAAGGGCAGTATACTGCAATTAGTAACACAGGTTGGCCAAGTCTGTATTTGTGAATGCTCTTTGTTGATATTTGCTGTGTTACTAGCTTTTGCACGGTTTATTTTTGATGCTTGCATACAGAGGCACTTGTGTTTTTGGAATGCTTAAGAAAGTGCAAATCTTTTTCACTTCTAGCTTTCTCTTCCATGCTGTGACTTGAGTTTTAATGCTGTGCACTGCCAGCCATTTTACCTGCATGCTACCATTTACTGTGAATACTGGTTTGTGTGTGTACACTAATTTCTTCATTAATTAATTAATTAGAATTAATTAGAACTGTTGAGTGCATTCAACTGATTCAAGGAATGGATGAACAAACTCCCTTCCTATAGGTGGCTGTGATGTCCGCAGTCATTGCTCACAGAAGACACATACTTGTGACAGTACATGCCATTCCTTACCAGTGCAGTGCATTTCTCTGCAGCACACAGTCACATTGACCATAGAGCTGCAGCCGTATACCCTCACTACTTTATGGTGTTGGCCAAGGAGTGAGTTGGGCCCCCTGCCAGGATCAGCCCGACCCCCAGGATGGGCAAGCCAGCACTGGCAACTCCCTCTCCTCCTACCAAGCCCTGCAGTGCCCATGCTGTGAACCAAACATGTTATTGGTTTCATAGTTGAGCTTTACCCCTCTGAGTCATGGAGCTGGGCAAGGACAGAACTTTCTTTTTAAGCTTAATGGGAGACTTTTCCAAAGTAAAGGATGCATTTAGAAAACAAGTATGACTCAGCTTTGGTGTCCGTTTTAATGACTACAGTTTAGTTTTAAAACTAAGGCCAGCATCTGTGGGGTTTCTACTGTATGCCTTGTAAGTTAAACAAAGGGATTCACACAGTTAAGAATCTGTAGTAGTTGTGTAGGCCAGCATATATCACTTCAAAAAAATTGTTATGATATGGAGTAGTGTGTAAGATGTTTGAATTCATAAGCATATGATTGCAGACTTTGATTTGTTTGGCAAAATAATATACTTTTCAAGCTGAACAATTTGCTTAGAGCAGTAAATGCTCCAGTATATGCCTAAATAGACATAAAAACAGGATAACATGATTATCTTAGCTGCTAGTTCTCTTCAACATCAATGGAATATCCCCATAAAATTGTTAATCCTTGTATGGTGTAATGATGGCCTGGTATTAAACCCTGCCATCAGCCAAAATTAAAGCTTCTACCAGAAGAAATAAATAACATTAAAAAGGTTTCTCGTACTGTAGTGCATGATGAATTATTTTCATTAACTTTGCATCAGGGCATCAGGTCATTAATAGAATTCTGGAGCATAGCACTGGCTTCCTCAAGTTGTAGTTTACAAATTACAGCACATTTAGAAAACCATACTCCTCTGGTAGGCTATACATGTTCAAGTTTAAATTTATTTACCTCGTGATAAATCTAGGAGTTGATCACTATGGGCAGGTATTTCAGCTACCAGCTAGATCCTGACCATGAAATGGTTAAGCTAGATGAATGTGGAACTAACTTTGAAGAGCTAAAAAGCTAGCTGGATCTGATGCTTTCTCCTCCAAAATCACATTTGCAAACTGTATGAGTTTGGGGGGGGGGGGTGAAGTAGCAGCAGAGGATCTCAGTTTTATACTTTGTTTTAGACAGCTCTGGTTCCAGAAAGTTCAGTAAGTTGAGTTTACTAGCTGAAAAGCCATGCCTTAGTGGTCCTTAAAAACTATGACATTATGTTTCTTTCCAATGAAGTTTGGAAACTGGGAGAGTTTCTGTCTCTCTGCAAGAAAGCTTCAGAGTGTGAAGAAGCTTTTGCTCACCTGAAGAATGGAAGCGCATATTCTTACTACATGTTCTTGCTGCAGTGAAAATCGATTCGGTTCCTTAGCAGAAACTTCCTCAACCAATAAGTTTAAGGATTGTTTGTTCTAGTTTTCAGCAGCCTGAGGCTACAGTATTGGTGATTTTTGTTTGAGCTGCTTATGAATTATGGAACTGTGAACATATTTCAACTAAGAAGATAAATGGTTCAAAATAGCCAAGGGAATGGGACATTGGAATGGCTGCAGGAGGGAGTTTCCATTCGACCATGACTTTGTGAGAGAGGGGAAGGGCAACAAACTCAGACATCCCCAAGTGAACTATACCTCTCAACTGTCCAGACTTTTGCAGAATAAATAGATTTTTGCTTCTTATTTTTGGTTTGTTTCCTCATAAAATTTGTGGTTTTCTGGCAAATCATTTAGGAATGAAGTCACTAAATAATGACAGGCATTGAGTTTCAGACTTCATAACCTTCAGAAAAATGTATGCTAAAGCAAGACCTGTTATTCTGTCAACTGTCTAAGTTTATACAAGAGCAATTTTTAGTACTGTTTGTATGTTCCCCCAATATATTTGGCCTTGTCCAGATTTCCTGCATTAAGAGGTTGAGAGACACGTGCAAATAAATCGCTTAATAGAATTAGGAATATCCAAACCTCTCAACTGTCTCGATTTTGGCTAAAAATGTTGCACTCCCCCTAATAATCCTTCCGCAAAATGGCAATTTTGGAAGAAAATGTGGAGGGTTTACAATTATAAATAACTAATAAGAGTTATAGATTACTTTTATTTCAGAAATGCATGTAGATTCTCTTATTTTGTCAGCTGCTCAAGTTAACAGTACTAATATTAAAAAAGTGTCCCTTCTTTGATAAGTTCCCAGCTGTATTGTGTGGCAATTTTATATTATATTTTTGCAACACATTTTTAGTCCATTTTTCATAAAATTGTTGTTTTCTGGCAAATTAGTGGCAAACCATTAAAGATTGAAGTTAGAAAATAATGACAGACATTTGAGTTTCAGATTTCATACCCTTCAGAAAATTCATACTAACGCAAGACCTAGTACGGTTATCTTTCTAAGTTTATAAGAGCAATATTTAAAAATTGTCCTTATTTGTGGGCCTTTGCCCCACTTTTATATATGGCTTTGTCCAGATTTCTTGCTCTGAGGTTGAGAGGTATGAGTGTCAGAGCCATCACCATCAGCCAGAAACATTTCAAATTATGACATACTTGTTGCACCCCACTCCCCCCAGGTCGACTCTGGATGTGTCCAAGCAAGGCAAGGAGCAGTTATGCAGTGTAAGTGTGCAGAGTATTCCCCCATCCAAGGAAGACGCAAGTACTACAGTGGCTTTTCATCTGTCCTTGATTTTGCAGAATGTTCTGGTTTTCTGTCATATTTTTATACTGTTGATTTATGCTTATTATTCCGAAAATGCATGCTGTTGCAGTGCCCTGTTGCTCTGTTTAAGTAGCAATGATTTAATGACCATCAGGTAAGCTGGTCGGAGATGGTAAGATGCAAGTAAGCTTTAATAAGCATACTGTTAAAGAATTACCGACATTGAAAGCCTTTTCGTTGTTGCCATGCAGAGAATATTTACATAACTAGATAATGTATAAGCCTTGGGTATTGTAATGCATATGATAGTATTTGTAATAAAAGGACAGGACTACAGTATTTTCAGAAGCTCATTACATTTGTTGGAGACTTGTAGTCATCTTTGCAGGCTTTTTACCCATAAACTAAACAGAATGCCAATCTATCATGTGTGGTCCATAACCTGTGCAGTAATCCTTTAAGCAATTTATCTTGAGCTTGTTTCTTGTTTGCTTTTCATTTTTATTTTGATCATGTTTTCCCCATGAAACAAGTAGATAGTTGTCAGGCAGCAGGTCTTTTTTTGGATAAGAAACATTTTGACAAGTGGGGGTATCACAGAGATTGCTACTTTCAGCATGTTACTTGGTACTTTTATAAAGCTGAATATAAATTATAATTAGAACTGCAGTGCAAGGAGAAGTGGTTTGAGTTGAGTGCTGCTTGTTTTTTTATACTTGATTTTGACTGGCATTCCAGTAATGTATTTAAAAAGTGATTTATTTTTTCATGCCTCACAACCTTTTTGTTTCCATCTAGTTATTAAGTAAGCTGTCATGTAGTCAATACAGTGAAATATTTTTTTCTTCTACACTTCATTTTGTCTTGATTGGATTCTTGTAATGATGGTTTGGCACCCAGGGCAGTGTATTTAATTAAAGTTCTAGCTGTTGTGGATTTAAGCATAGCTCCACCCCTTCCCATTGGCCCAACCCATTCAGCTGTATCCTGCAGCCCCCACTTTGATTTGAAGTCACCAGCCGCCACTGGTAGGGTTACCACTTGTTCTGCTTTTGGGCAGTTGTGTCCTGCAAAAAAAAAAAAAAATGGCAACTGCCCTTAGATTTTGACAAAAAATATTTCCCAAGTTTCTTTAATAGTGGCATAAAACAGTTATTTTGTATCTGAAACACCTAAATGTTATGCGAAATAGCATAAGCAGCTCAAACGTTACAAGAATAAGCATTTATTTTGGCAAAAAAAAGTGAAGCTCTGTCGTTTGTACTGGCCATGGGTATGTTTTGTCCTGCAAAATCCCATGTTTCTGCAAAAAATGTCCCATTTTGGGCATTAGAAAAGGTGGAAACCCTTATGGTCATAAAGGAAGTGGAAAAGGCAGGATTTTGTTATGCTGGCAATTTCTATGTCAATAGTCTGAACTGTAAAGATATTAGACAACTACACAATGTCCTTAAAAAATTAATGATGGAAGTGGTGGACCAAATAAACCTACATGCCTTGCAAGACCTACAGGCATAAGTACCTTGACATTCAGACTGTATCTTAGGGATCCTAGTTTGTCTATAACATAGACATCGTTTTAAAGTTTTATTTCTAAAAACAAACTGCGGGGTATCACCAACAATTTTACTTATATTTTCATCCGTCATTAAAATTGGCCAGTTCTTCATAATGTCACATACAAAATTGATATTGTTAGAATAAATTAGAACCATTCTAATATTATCAAATCAAACGCACACTCCCCAACAACTACTAGGTAAGACAAGTCCATCCAAAAGCTTTGGTGTTGCACTAAGTGTGGAGTTAATGGTTAATCACTTTGTATGCGCATCACTAAGTGGTACCAGTCTCCAAGTAATACACTGCACAGCACTTTCAGCGACAGCACATTGCAGCAGATAAAGGCAGGTGTTTCTCAGGAAATTAAATGAAAATGGAAAGATACCAAAGATACCGAAACGCTGCTTCTCAAACGAGTCACTTCGATCTCCTGTAACAAACTATGGGAACAGTCTTCATAAACGATCTGCTTTTCAAAGCAATACAAAGACGGGCATATACTCCTGTAACGTTCTGCTCATCTAAATGCTGCCTAAAATTGGCACTGGAACAGCTATTCGGCATTTCAGAGTTTTTCAGTGTATACATTATTGCAGTACATGAACAGCTTCTTGAAACTATATTCATATGTTATTTAGTATGTGAATTTTTAATCTATTTTACTCAAAATTCTGGTTTTCCTTTTTTTGCTGAGTCTTTGCTATAACACGAGACTATAAAATGCTCTGCCAAAGCACTGTAACAACATATAAGGACCATTACTGTACGCCATCAACAAGTCTGACAGATGATACAAATGGTAAATTGTGTTTATAACCACTATGTAAAGCTTATTATAAAATAAGCAATAAATAAAGTAGCTTCCAACAAAACTATTTCCTGTCTTGTGAAAAATCTCAACACCCTAGCGTTTTACCTTCTATGGGTGGAATGCATTACTCTAACACTTCAACACCTGTCCTACATCATTGAATTAGTGTTTCTTTCCAGATTTATTCAACTCAAAATATTTAGTTATGATTTTTTTTTTTTATAACTATGAAAGAATTGAGTCACTGTGCAAGGTCCACGTTAAATGTGCCACTTCAAGCTATGTAAATATCATAAAATGCTTCTTAGTATAATGCTGCATTCATTCCAACTATTGCATAATTATTTGCGGACCTGGGCCCTCCATTATACACTGTCAAAGACTCCACAATCCAAGCACTCAGAGTTCCTGGGTTCTTAAAATTTTCCAGTATAATATTTTGGAGTTCGCACCACCACCACCACATTGTACATAGGACCCTCAGCCCTGCGGCATAAAGGGATAAAGCCCTGCCCATGATGCTAATGACAAAAGTTAAACTAGAAACCAGGGCTTTGGACGGACCAAACCAAGGGAGAATGGAACTGAGTAGTCACTGATGGCGTGCCCATCCTGGGGAAAGGAAGGTGGACTGTACCAATGACCACAACAGGGAGGCTGAAGTACTACAGGCAGCATCTGTTGGGCGAGTGAATTTCACCATGTCCAAGCCAAGGTGGGTGTTGCCAGGGTCATGGACACAAAAGTGTCTCTCTCTAGTGTAGCAGCACAGAGTACAACATTTTTATATACATCTGTTGAAGAGAATGAGTTAAAAGTGACTCAAAAGAAGTTCCTGCAACCAAAATGGTGGGATAGAATCTTGTTCACCAGCAGCAGCTCATGAAAGAAAAGCAATGCCAAACCTACCACTGATAAGTGGCAGGCAAGCCGTACCAAAGGGTGAAAAACTAACGCTAGAAAGGCTGAGAGGGTATAAAGACAAGCAAGAGCTGCCAAAGTTAATCTGAAAACCCCCAGTTGACAAATTAGAAGAAATCTGTCTAGCAGCAGCTCACATCTCGCTGTTGCAAGTGTTCTGTCACACAATCCATCCATCTCTTGGCTTGATGTCGCCATTTCCTCCTGCCTTCTTTCTGTCTTGTGCAAATGGTCTTTACAAAATCATTTGCTTTCCTCCAACATGTGCCCAAACTACTGTAAAATCTGTCTTTGACCTTATCTGCAGTTGGAGCTACTGTGATTTCTGGCTCTGATGTTCTCGCTTCTTCATCCAACCCAGTATGCATCCTACCACCCATCTCAAGCACTTCATCTCCATCACCTCTGGCTTCCTCAGCTTCTCCAACTTCACTGCCCAGGTTTCTGTACTATACTTCCTGTTTTGTACACCTTACTTTTCAGCTTTTTTGGCATTGTTCTATCATACACTTCCCAGACTCGGACACTGTGCTAGTTAGCTGCAGCCCCACCTCTAATACAAGCTTTGATCTCCTCTTTCAGGCGTCCCTTCTCTTCAACCACTGCACCAGAAAGCAGTCAGAAGCTTTTAAGTTAATCCACCATTTTCCTTTCTATCTTAATTTCAGCCTCTTCCAATTTCCCAATTTGCCTCCACAGCAATCCGGTCTGTACTCAGTTTCATCCATCTGCCTTCGGTTTTGCATTCCTTTCACATATCATCTGCAGAAGCTCCTGTTTAGAGTCTCCCTGTGATGCCACATTGTCTGTATACAGCTGCTTGTTGTTCTGTCCCCTCCAACCTGTTCACTAATACAGTCCATCATTATTTTATTTATTTTACTTTTACCAGGATAGTCTGACTGGACACAGGTCCATTTACAGCAGAGGCCCAGGAAGAAATGCTCCACAATTAGATTAACATCAACATGGTAATACAAACAATAATATAAACCGTGATAATTGAGGCAAGTATAGACATAAAAAGTCTCATACCATCCGGTCTAAATAATAAACAATACATCAGCAGCGAGTAAATTTACAAAGATAGAGAGTCTCATACATCAAAGCTTTAACATTGGATTAGTGAGACAGGATAAAAGAATAAAAAAAAAATTATGCATTATGAAAAACAGTGGCCTCAGATATTACTAACCTAATGCATAATCACTCCCATGGGAACCCTTCTGCTAACCCATACACCATACATACTTGTGTCTTTGGGTCCTTGTATACAGCCTGCACTAACTGTACCAATGTTATCAGAATTTGAACCTTTTCACGGCTGCCCAGTTCGGCTTTTTAGGACCCTATCATATGCTTTCACCAAGTCTTGGAATCATACAAACAAATCTGGGCAACATCTGACATAATGGGGAACAAAGGGCCAAAACTAGAGAAAGATTTTAAATATTGCTCTTATAAGCTTAGAAAGTAGCTAAAACTAACAGGATTTACAATAATATGCATTTTTCTAAAAGCTATGAAGTCTGAAACTGAAATGTATGTCATTACGTAGTAATTTCATTCCTCAGATCATCCCAGTAATATGTCAGAAAACCACAAATTTTATCAGGAACGGACCAAAATTTTGATGCAAAAATCTGGACGTTCTGTGAAAATCTGGACAGTTTAGAGGTACGTTTGGAACACCCGGTTGGACCTTTTCCTCCTGTCTAGCTTCTTCTCAACAATTTACCAAGCTGGAAACAAACATCAGCTGGACTGTGCGACAGCCTGATCTGAATCTGAACTGCTCATCTCGCATCCTACTTTATGCTTTGCACATTCGGCCAAAATGACACCACAGCGTAGTGTCCAATGAAAAAATCATAGTGCACAGCTGAGTTGCTACACCTCTCACACAGTGACTGCACAAAGCAACACACAGCAAACAGCTGAACAATCTTGCTGGATAACATGCAGTCAATTAAACTGTCGACTTCAACAACCTGGAAGTATTAATAAACTGTCCAACAAAGCAATCATGTCAGGTTAACAATATCAAATGCATATAAATGAGACCAAAGATTTGTCTATAGGTAGCTAACAATTGTCATTTTAAGACATGTTCAATTCAATGTCTAGCACAAAACTGCAATAAAATGGAACTACTCCATATTAAAACATAGCTATAGCGAGCTGCAACTGTAGGTGGGATAACGCTCTATGACCCATGGAGCAAGACTTCGATTAATGACCCAGGGTTCATGATGGAGTTGGATAGCCAGACTGGGATGTCCATTTTGTGTGAGAGGATGAAGAAGAGGATTCACACATTGCCACAATCACTTAGAGCAAGGGTACAGATGCAAAATTAAAAAGACAGAACTATCGCCGCTTAAATACAGAGACAGCTGCCATCTGTCATAGACAAACTGAGAAAACTACACTTGTACATAAAAGTGACATCAGAGCACGTAAAAGGACATGTGACAAGATATTGGATTGCTCTGTTGACAAATCTTGCTTTGGTTGCTACAAATCCGACCCCTAGAAATCAAACCAGTGTCTTCTGCAACTCTATGTTCACTCCAAACATTAAAAACTCTTGCTTTACCGATACCCTCTCAACAAGTCAGATTTCTTTCATTGGCATCTAGGGCCTTTAAGCAAACTGAATGAGATACAAAGACATACAGTATCAGTAAAAAACAAAGTCCAGGGGCTATGAGGTACATCTAGACCAGTGTGGCCAAATAGGAAGGCGACTCTTTTTTTGTGTTTTCTTAAGGACAGAAAACACAATGACAAGACACCGTTTTTCACTGCCATTTCATTTCTATGGTATATTCCAACCGGTTGCTCCACTAAGGCAGCTTCCAAGTCTAACTCGCCATATAAACAGTGCTTAAGGACACCTACTAATTATTCATTTAAATGTGTAAATCCCACTTGCATCAAAGATTCCTTTACAGAAATAGCAAAGGCAAAAAGCACCACAATAAAATTTTAGTCACCTTTTTTCCACCTGTCATACTTGCGTATTATCGCAACCAGATTTTATACCTGACAAAACTTGTCATGTTTGGACAAAAGTACTGATTTTAATGGTAAAAGGGTTGTGTCAGGTACTACTTATTACTGTCCCACACTGTGTGTCACTCAGGAAGATGAATAACCGACAAACGTTGTATTTATTGGGGATGTACTTTTACACAGTTTCACTGCAGTCTAGATGTTGTTTACAATTCCAAATCATGCGTTGCTACTTACACATTACAAACTGTTGTCTTGCTGACTATTCTATGTATTATATGTTACAGTCTTCCTACTAAGGGATGCACACTGCACCTTCTGTGGCTTGTTATTAACAGACAGTGCCATTCATTCTATGTATTATGTGTTACAGTCTTCCTACTAAGGGATGCATAATGCACCTTCGATGGCTTGTTATTAATAGACCGTGCCGTTCATTTTTTCACCATTGCTTTGCCATTGTGTTATATTGTAATTTGCAACATTTCTCCTTGGACGTGGATTCACGGACTCGACTCTGCATTGCTTAAAGAATGCATGAACAAAATAACAGCCATCACGTGTATTATAACTGCTATTTATTCAGTTTTCTGCATATTTTTTGGTTTGTAAAAAATTTTCTTTCCAAGGTGTGCAGTAAACATGTTGAAACATGTAATAAATAAGCAGGTCCTTCTACAGAGGAGCCAGAAGAAGCAGGCATCTTTATTGCATTTTTCCGTAAGTTAGGGCGAGGACGGACGGTAGCCACGATAAGGAATTTTGCCATTACTCCTCTTTCAATGTCACAAGCTGGGTGAAAGAATAATAATCAAGAGTTTGTACACCCCTTTTCTGGTAAAGATAAGTTCACGAAAACCTTACAAATTAAATGAGGTTAGCAAAGTGGTTGCGACACATGACGAATTTTGCCAGGTAGAAAATCTGGTTGCGTTAATACGCAAGTACCCCAAGTAGAATATATTTGGGAGGTGGAAGGAAACTAGAGTAACCAATCAAAACCCACAAAGACACAGGGAGAGCAAACAATTTTCAATCATACATACAGCACTGATTGGCCAGGACTGGAACCCAGGCCCCCAAAATGGACCAACACTAATCGATGCAACAGTGCAGCATTCACTGTCAAAGCCTTGGACATTCTGTCAGAAACCCCTTAGGCCCAACTGTAAATTTTTTTTTTTTTTTTTTTTTTTTTTTTTTATGAAAGAGTTGGGAGGTCCTGTGTTTCACATCAGCAAGATCACCAGACCACTATGGTATATAGCAGAATGCTGAAGACCATATTTGCAAGCATGTAAATGTATTGTTTGCTTTTGTGTCCATTGATTTGTGGTGTTACTTACTGGTAACAGACAACTGAGGGAATGTTAATTCAGATGTTCCAGAAAAACTCACTGTATGGCCAGCTTTCAGATGAAAAACTGTGCACAGAATGTTCTAGATATGCCTTCTACACACAATTACCAAGAAGGAGCAGAGTGGCTTCTCTGGTAATCTGTTATGCTGTTATGGCTGTAAGTGAATTTGTAGTGAAAGGTTGATTTGGGATTGTGTGAGAGATTATCTAGAAATGGAACAGTATTCTTTAAATGGTGGCATTCAAAGGATTGGTGTCTAAAGAATAGCTTCTTCATCTGATTCAACGTATGGCACAAATGAGGTGAAATATAAATGACAAAAATGTCATGCTGTGGACATGAAACTTTCTCTGCCAAAATCAGCTTAATTCTTAACTATTTACTACCTAATTTAAACCACTGTGTATTTCATGACTGTAATCGGCATAGTTAGTGCAACGTGAATCACCAAATCTTCTGGAAATAAAGAAAGCTAAAGTTTCCCTTCCAACCAAAATTTATAGACGCCAGACTTGAGCTCTCCTCTACTCGATTACATCCATTCTAATAAGAGCTTGTTTATGCCCGGTGATTGTATTATTTACAGGTCATCACAAAGCAAGTAAGGGTCAGCTAACAAGCACGTACTGAGGCAGCCAACACCAACAATTACTTTTCTATCCAGATCCAGTAGAAAAAAAAAGGAACATAAGCTACATTCACTGCGAATGTAATCCAAGCTCTGCAGTGAAGTGCTTTTCTCAGAAGTCCCTTTGTTACTGTGCCCTTCTGCTTCAACAAATAATGACATATCAGCAGGAAAGTGTAGCAACTTGTCCAGCTGAAATGAACTTGCATGAATTAGTGTTTCGATTAGACAGCTGGCAGAGAGGACGGTTGTTATCAAGCTGCCGTTAAATTAAAATGTAACATTAACTGCAAACAGTAGGCATAAGTGCTGAGATATGAAAACACAAGCGTTATAGTACAAAGTTTTGTTGACTTTCACTGAAGATTTTTTTTTTTTTTTTTTATGTTACATTTGCAGCTGCTCAACTTGAATACATATTTAGGCAAAGTACTGATTCAATTTTATAGTAATCTCTACACTAAAATAAGTCAAAGACAACAGATTCAAGATTGTTCTATAGTCACACCGTACAACAATGGAGTCAAGAATTTTGCTGTAGTCTTTCTTCAAAGATGGCAAACGTTAAAGTGCAAATTATAAAGCCTTA
>NC_056732.1:38109574-38194574 GCF_019279795.1 Protopterus annectens
ATTGATGTGCTCCCACTTGAAGGGGCCTGTCCATGTGTGTCGCATCTTCAAGATGCCCATATCAGCCCCCCAAGCCCAGGTCTGAGGCATCTGTGTACATCTCTTGGACAGGAGTGAGGGGTTGTAATGGAAGTCCTGAGTTGAGGAAGACTTGATCCAAGCACCAAAAGATATCTTCCTTAGGCATGGTAGGAAAGGAATGTTGTGATCCAAGAGGTGGGAGTGCTGGGTCCATGTGGACCTAAGGTACCACTGAAGCTTTCTCATGTGAAGTCTTGCCAGTGGCACCATGGCTATGGTGGAGGCCATATATCCTAGGAGTCTGAGATATTGTCTCGTCACAGCAGAGGCGTGGAGGACAGACAAAGTATTGCTTCAGGAGTTCCACCTTTTTGGGTGGAAGGAATGTCCTTATAACATCTGTCCTTATTCTGCACCCCAAGAAAACTTGGTCTTGGAAAGGGATTAGTTTGGACTTGGGAAAATTGATTTTGAACCCCAGGGACTACAGGACAGATTTGTAGGTAAGTGCAGTAACCTGCCTGGATCAGGTCGTCATCCAGGTATGGAAAATTTTGAATTCCTTGGACCCTGCAACAGACTACCTCTGGAGCCAAACACTAGGTGAATACCCTTGGAGCAATAGATAGTCCAAAGGGCAAGGCAGAGAACTGAAAATGCAAGGAACCTACAGAGAAATATAAATACTTCCTGCATTTGGGCCTTATGGGGATATGTAGATAAGCATCTTTGATGTCCAAAGTGGCCAGAAATGCCTGAGGCATTAGCAGGGAAAAGTGTCTGGAGTGGAAGCATTCAAAAAGTGGGCACTTGTAGAAAAAGGCCGAAGTGGGAGACATCCAAGATGGGTCTCCATGGGCCACCTTTCCTTGGGACTAGGAAATGTCTGGAGTAAAAGCCATTTCCCTTTCCTGACCGAAGGACAGGTTGGATAGTCCCTTGAGAGAGGAGGCTGTCTAAGACTGTCTGGAAAAGGGGGAGCTGGTCTTTCAGCGGTTGTGGGAGGTCTCTTAAGGAGGGAGGAGTGATCCAAGTCATGAAGTAACCCTTTTCTAGAATAGACAAGACCCACTTGTCTGAGGTAATTCTTTGTCAAATGGAAAGACAGAATGGAATCTGGAGGGGGTGAAGGGGAAAGCAGGTATTGACAAACTACCTTCCCTATCCTGAAACTGAAGCTTCTGTGCTGGGGTCTGAGCAGGCCTGGAAGGAGGCTGCTGCTTCCTGGAGCTGTTTTGTGCTCCTAGAATGAAGAGGAGGAGCATAATGTTTCCTGATGAACTGTGTCTTGGTGGGATAATTCCTATGGAATTTAGGGACTGGAGACAGAAACAAATGCTTTAAGTCTTGTGACCCCTGCTCTTTTTGCCAGAGAGTTTTGAAAAGCTCTGACATTTTAGCCCACAAAAGGGTAGAATTGTCCAGGGGTACATCCAGAAGTTTAGCCCCAATATCATCAGGTAGGGCTTGGAGTCTCAGCCAAGAGTCCCTTCTGAGCCCTGTGGGCAAAGATGCAGATCTGGCTGAGGCCTCTGCAGCATCATAGCTGACTCTGATCGAGTGTCTTGTCACTTGTGAGGACAAGGAGATGAGGTTACATATTTGAGGCTTAGAAGGTGAATCTGGGAGATCAGCCAAAAGTTTAGAAACTTGGGACAAAAGGGCCACAGCATACTTAGATATGTGCATCTGGTAATTAACCACCCTAAAAGGGAAAAACGGCAGAGGTGTAGACTATTTCCCAATGTGCTCCATGGTCTTACTGTTCTTATCAGTGGGAAGAACAGAGGTGGAGCAAAGTAATTTGGAGAGCTTGTCTGCAGAGTCTGAAACCATGCCAACGTCTGCCACAGGGCATTTAATCAGAAATTTGGCCCCTTCTGGTACTTTATAAAACCTGTAAGGCCTTCTACAGGCTGTGGCTGGGAATCAGGGTTTTAGAGGCTGCATTGAAGGCATCTAAAAAGGCTGGTAAGACTAGAGGGATGGCAGACGGTGAAGGGTTGTACATTTGTAAGACTTCATAGTACCTCTTTTGAACGTCAGACATTCAGAGGAATCTCATCTAAAAAAAACTGTCTCATTTTAGAGATGGTTTCACCAAAGGTGAGGTCCTCTACTGGGGAGTCTGCCTCAGCAGAATCCTTATCAGGGGAGGCATACTGAAGATGGGAAGGCAACTGAGAGGTACAGGAAAGGAGTCCTCTGAAGAGGAATCTGAAGAGTCCCTCAGCTTCAAGAGGAAGAAGGTCTTCAGTCTGAGGCCCAGGACCAATAACTGAAGGGGCAGTCAAGAGGGGATGCAGGCATAAAAGGCCTAAGGGCCATGAAGGCATTAAACAAGCTTTGAGAGAAAGCTTGCAAATCAGGCAGGCTTTCTGAAGGAGGAGACATATACTTTGTCTTGTTTTCTTTTTAAGAAAGAGGTAGACCTGGAGGGTGTAGGACCTAAGGAGGGCCAAGGTTCCGACTGTTCTAAAGCAGCATAAGGACCAGTCTGGATGTCTGTTGCAAGTTGAGATTCCCCCTCATCATCGGTGCCAAACATCTCCAAAACTTCCATGGACGTGCTTTCAGCCCTAGGTTCTGTGGCCTCCTGAACGATACCGCTATACCTAACTCAGCTGGTTCTGTACATTCCTCCAGGCGAACATTGGCCACAGAGGGAATGTCAGGTGGAAGAGGTGCAGCAGTAGGCTCAGGCCTGGAAACTTTGGCCCTTCTTTTTAGGTGACTCTACAGTCTGACTGGACACCCCTTCCATTGCCAGAGCCAAACGTCTAAGATGCTGGTTTTCTAAGTCGAAGTTTATAGGTTGATAGGTGTGTTCTAGGCTGATGGCCCTGGGGCCTTTACAAGCCTAGCCATAGGATTACCCTGACATCATGCCACCTGACCTTAGTTCCCAATGCCTCTGTCGAGTAGAGCCACTGGAGTTATCCCCGGGGTGATAGAGCCACTGGAGTTATCCCTGGGGTGAATTTTCCATTTCCCATCCACTCATCAGGATTTATCGAAGAGAGTGTCAGCGAGGTGCTCTGCTTGACATGTATGGGAAGTCTGTTCCATAGCATGGGCAGTCTTCTGGGTTATGATCCTATCCCTCCAGTATGTTCTATCGATTGTGACAATGAGGTTGAGGTCTCTGGAGCATGTGGTGGAGAGGGATTGGGATTTCTTTAGATGTAGCATTTCTAACAGAGCTGGGTCAGGCATAGCTTTGTAAGTCAAGCAGAAATTGCCTCTAAGTAGGCAACATGAGAGAGAATAGTTTGGAGTTTTGTGAGTCTGTCCATATAGGACAAGTGTTTAAGGCCTAGGATCCTCTTTGTAAGGTACTTCTGTGGCCTCTCCAGTTGTTGCATGTGTCTAGTGGGGTACATGCCAAATGGGGCACTGTACTCAATGAATGGCCTAATGAGGGAAGAGTAGAGGGAGACAATGACCTCTCTCTTCCTGGATGCAAAACCCTTAGTAATGAGATATACCACATAGGACCTTCTGACCACAGTGGCAATGTGGTGATCAAAAGAGAGGTTGCTGTCAGCCTGTGTTCCCAGATCTCTTATAATGCCTTCTGTATTCAGTGGACTGCCATCAATGTGGTAATTCATGGGAACTGGGTTTTTACCAAAGGGGAGGATGACATTTTTTGGCATTGAGCTTCAGGCCATGGATCTGACACCAGTCGTTGGTCTCAGTGAGGCCATTCTGTAGGATGTCAGCATCACTTGGGGAGTTAATAATAGCTCCCAACTTGCAATCGTCTGCGAACTTTGTCAGCCAGAGTCCCTTTGTGTTGGCCTGGACTTCGGAGAAGTTGATACCAATTAGGAGAGGACCCAGGACTGAACCCTGTGGGACTCCACTCGTGACTAGTCATCACTCTGACTTGGAGGCAGCTACTTTCACACTGTGGGTTCTGTGAGCCAGTTTGCAACTCACCTAGTGATATAGGGGTTGATGCCTAGCTTAGGGAGTTTTTCTACGATTCCTGAGTGGGAATGATATCAAAGGCCTTGACCAGATCAAGGTAGGCTGTATGAACCACCTTGCCTTCATCCACAGCTCTGGTGACTGACTCAAAGTCAACCAAGTTGAGCAGACATGATCTACCCTTCACAAAACCAAACTGTGTGGGGATCCAGAGTTTGGATATTCCCTATATCCTTATTTATTAGGTCCATGATGATGCATTCCATAGCTTTGCATATCAGACTCATCAGGCTAATAGGGCGATAGTTCCCAGAGTCTGTAGTTGCTCCTCCTTTGTGGAGAGGGATGACTGTAGCAGTTCGCCATTCAGTAGGTACAAAGCCTGAGGTGAGGCTGTGATTGAACAGGGCAAACAAGTGAGGTGCCAGTTCACTCTGTAGCTCATTTAGAACACACCCAGGGATATTGTCAGATCCCATAAAAAGTGTATTTTTGGCCTTGGACAGTGCGGTTTTAACCTGTGCAGCAGTAATACTGGTGCTTGGCTATCTACTGGTAATGTGATTGGTCCTTGGTGGGGGGGGGGTAAAGTTGGCACTGAATCTGTCAGCCAGTATATTGGCAATATCTGTTGGCTCGGTATAGGAGGTACCATTGTGCAGTAGGTCAAAGCATATCTGGGTATTGTCGTGGAGATTCTTTACATAACTATAGAAGGCCTTACAGCTGTCTTCTGCTGCAATTCTGTTTTCGTAGCTAGCATTAGAGGATTTGATGAGGGATCTCAATTTTTCATTGAGGCTGATAAGGGAGTTTTCCAGTCTTGGGACTTCACCTTCTGTTGTAGAGTTTATGGCAGGGGATCACCAGATTAGCTTTTTTTTTTTTTTTTGGAGGAAAGCATCTTGGTTCTATTGGGTATGGTGAGAGCCATGCACTTGTGTACGTGTTCGTACAGTGCGCATTGGTGTACGATTCGGTGATCATGCAACTATTTTCCATTTGCATGGGTGTCGTGAAGTTAGCCACCTCTGTTTTTAGGAGCCTAAAGTTAGCTTTGGAGAAGTTTTTCATGGTGTTACCTTTGCGGGGGGTGGATTTTCAAGGTGATTAGTTTGTGGTCAGATCTAACCAGGGAGGAGCTGACTATTGGTGTAGAGCAATGGGTCACCCATGTTAGTAATGACCAGGTCAAGGATGTTGCTATCTCTAGTGGGGATAAGAATGAGCTGGTCCAGGGCACTGGAATTAATGAACCCAAGGAAATGTTGGGCATGTGTATTGGTATACTAGTAGTTTTCCCAGTTAATGGGATGCAGACAGCTCTGAAGAGTCTTAGGAATGAAGGCCTGACAAACTGCACAGGTTTTATAGTTGTGGTTGGACCCTAAACAGAAAAGACTTCCTTATGTGGGGATCTGACATCCGTACCTACACTTTCCTTTCCTGGATGACATGAACCTAAGCAGGGATGCAGTGACCAAAATGAAGAAAATGGCCCCAAATGGGGTACTTCCCTGAAATTCGAAGATCCAATGGCAGAGACAGCAGGAAGATCAGACATTCAAATATTGGCAGAGAACTTCTGTGGAAAGGTACATGCAGACTTCACTTTTATGGAACACGCATCCTACAGCTTACATCAGATGTCCCACTTACCTTGCAGTGACTGAAGCTTTTGTATACTGGCTGGACATTTTGGTAGCTAAGCAGAGGATAACCCAAAGGTTATGAATACTGCAACATGGGAATAGGACATCATCTTTACAGACAAAACTGAACCATGGACGTGGAGCGGAATGCAGCTTTGCTGTGCTGCCCCATGGCCAGCTGCAGTCATTCACTTGACTCTGGCCATCTGACAGGTTGTCACATCACTTGAAATCAATGAATGATGGTATTTGCTCTTGGACAATGTTGACAGTCACCAATTAATATGATCTTAAGTATACACATTGTCACTTGTGGACTGGAACCATATCCTTCTGTGTAAGGTTTATCCTGCCTGGATGCTCTACGCCTAATTACTTATCAGATTCCAGTCTTCCTTGACGACTTCTTTCTCCCTACATCTACTAAAGGAGATGCTTGTTATCCCTGCCATCAGAAAACTTCCTGTGGACCTCAAAAGATCTTGATAACTTCTGCCCCATCTCTAACCTTCCACTTTAGGGTAAATTTATTGAGACAATAAAAGCCTCGCATCAGACTTTGTACCCACTAAATGGTGCACAGCAACAGTTATCCCACTCCACAAAGGGGGAGCCACCACTGATCCTGGAAACTATCAACCTATTAGCCTGACAAGCCTGGTCTGCAAGGCCATGCAACGTATCATGGAACTCGAACAAAAACATTGGTAACCTCCAAACTCTGGATCCCAACCCAGTTCAAGTTTGTGAAAGGCAGATCATGCCTCCTGAACTTGATCGACTTCTTTGAGGCAGTCACCAAAGCTGTAGATGAGGGTAAGGTGATTCACACACCCTATCTTGATCTCGCCAAGGCTTTCGACACCATCCCCCATTCTGGAATTATAGCTAAACTCACGAAACTAGGTATAAATCCCTACGTCACAAGATGGGTTGCCAACTGGCTCACTGACAGAACCCACACTGTAAAGCTTGCAGACTAAATCTGACCTCAAAGCAGTGACAAGTGGAGTACCACAGGGTTCCATCCTGGGACCTCTCCTGTTTGGTATCTACTTCTCTGAAGTACAGGCTAACACAGAAGGCCTCTGGCTAACTAAGTTCGCAGATGACTGCAAATTAGGAGCCATATTCAAGTCCCTAAATGATGTGGACATCCTACAGAAGGGCCTCACTGAAACATGTGCCTGATGTGAGACCCATGACCTCAAGCTCAATGCCATAAAGTGCAGTGTCATCCCCTTTGGTAAAAACTCTGTAACCATGAACTACCACATAGGCAGCAATCTACTTAACACTGAATGTGTGATGAGGGACCTTGGGACCGAGGTGGACAGTAGTCTCTCCTTTGATCGTCACTTCACCACAGTAGTCAGGAAGTCCTTCTACATGGCACACCTCATCAAAAAAGGGTTCTCATCTAGAAAAAAAAGAGGTCATTGTTCCCCTCTACTCGACACTCATTAGACCCATTATAGAGTACAATGCCCCTTTTGGAATGTACCTCACAAGACATCTTCAGCAGCTGGAAAGGCCACAGACGTACCTCACAAAGGATTACTGGCCTCAAACAAATGCCCTACACTGACAGCCTCAAAAAACTCCAGCTTTACTCTGTAGCATATCGCCTACTCCTCTGCCTAACATATAAAGCTATGTCAAACCCAGAGCTGTTGGACATGCTACACCTAAAGAAATCCCAATCCCTCAGAGCTACACGCTCTAGGGACCTAAACCTTGTCACCACAATAAACGGGATATGCTGGCGGGAAAGATTCCTATCCCAGAGACTTCCCATACTCTGGAATAGGCTACCCATCTATGTTGAGCAAAGTTCTTCATTAGCACTCTTCAAGAAAAATCTTGATGAGTGGATGGGAAATAGGAAATACACCCCGGGGATCATTTCTGTGTCTCTGCTCGACAGTGGCACAAGAAAATAACTTTCTTGGGTGGCGTAAGCCAGGGAACCTTGTTGGCTAGGCTTACGTAGGCTCTTGGGCCGATAGCCTGGTACCTACATATAAACCTATGAGATGGTCACTAATGTGCTACAGGATTCACATCTGATAATCGGTGGCCTGCCAGACCAGTGAAAGTCCAGTTTTCACAAAAGCAGCAGTATGGAGACTGTCCTTATTTGGGTAATAAAGATTTGTGACTAGAGATTAAGCTAGACTACAAAAGAAAAAAAATCTTAGCAGCTTCTGACCGTGTTGGTCACAACTTCCTTATTGTACGATTATGTACCTACTGTGGTTTTTCATCCACTATACTACACTGGTTTGCATCCTCCCCTTCTGTTTACACAGACTGGAAAGGTGCAGGAATTAATTGCTTTTCTTTCTTACCCTCTGGACTGCAGAGTGCTCCGGCGTTCAGTTCTGAGTCCATTATTCTTTAGTATTTGCATGCTGCCCCCTTGGAGAGGTTACTAGAAGGATAGCTTTGTAGTACCACCATTAGGCTGAGAATACTCTGCATTGCTTCTCTTCCCTTACATCAGAAATGTTTTGTAAGTCTTTATGCCTCAGCACATAGGTAGGTATTAGGCTATTAGCCTTAGGGCCTATACAAGCCCAGCCAAAAAGGTACCCTGGCTTTCGCCACTGAAGAAAATTATTTTCCTGTGCCCCTGCCGTGCAGAGCCACAGAAGTGAACCCTGGTATGAATTTCCTATTTCCCATAAAATCATCAAGATTTTTCTTGAAGAGTGCTAATGAGGAGCTCTGTTTGACATACATAGGTAGTTTGTTCCAGAGTATGGGAAGCCTCTGGGACAAGAATCTATCCCTCCAGCATGTTCTGTTTATTGTGGTGACAAGGTTTAGGTCCCTATAGCGTGTAGCTCAGAGGGATTGGGATTTCTTTAAGTGGAGCATGTCCAACAGCTCTGGGTTTGACATAGCTTTGTATGTTATGCAGAGATCGCCTCTGAGTAGGCGATATGCGATGGAGTAAAGCTGGAGTTTTTTTAGACTGTCTGCGGAGGGCATCTGAGACCAGTAATCCTCTTTGTGAGGTATTTCTTTGGCCTTTCCAGTTGTTGTAGATGTTTTGTAAGGTATATACCAAAAGGGGCATTGTACTCTACAATGGGTCTAATGAGTGATGAGTAGAGGGGAACGATTACCTTTTTTTCTGGATGAGAAACCTTTTATGATGAGGTGAGCCACGTAGAAGGATTTCCTGACCACTGTGGCAAAGTGATTATCAAAGGAGAGACTACTGTCCACCTGTGTCCCAAGGTCTCATCACACTTTCAGCGTTAAGTAGACTACCACTTATGTGGTAGTTCATGGGTACAGAGTTTTTACCAAAGGGGATGACAATACACTTTTTGGCATTGAGCTTCAGGCCATGGCTTTGACACCAGGCATCTGTCTCAGTGACACCCTTTTGTAGTAGGTCCACATCGTTTGGAGTTTTGATTATGGCTCCTGGTTTGCAGTCATCTGCAAACTTTGTTAGCCAAAGACCTTCTATGTTTGGTATCTACTTCTCTGAAGTACAGGCTAACAGGAGAGGACCCAGGACTAAATCCTGTGGTACTCCACTTGTCACTGGTCTGAAGTCGGATTTGGAGTCTGCTACTTTCACAGTGTGGGTTCTGTCTGTGAGCCAGTTGGCAACCCATCTTGTGACATAGGGATTTATACCTAGTTTAGTGAGCTTATCTATAATTCCAGAGTGCAGAGTGGGAGATGGTGTCGAAAGCCTTGGTGAGATCTAGATAAGCTGTGTGAACCACCTTACCCTCATCTAAGGCTTTGGTGACTGCTTCAAAGAAGTCGATCAGGTTTAGGAGACATGATCTGCCTTTTACAAACCCGAACTGGGTAGGGTCCAGAGTTTGGAGATTACCAATGTGTTTGTTTAGGAGTTCCATGATGATACGTTCCCATGGCCTTGCAGACCAGGCTCATCAGGCTAATGGGGTGGTTGTTCCTGGGGTCCGTCTTGACTCCCCTTTGTGGAGTGGGATAACCATTGCGGTGCGCCATTCAGTGGGCACAAAGCCTGAGGTGAGGCTATGATTGAACATGGTACTTAGATAGGGTGCCAGTTCATTTTGTAGTTCATGCAGAACGTAGCCTGGGATATTGTCAGGTCCCATGGATGCTGTGTTTTTGGCTTTGGAGAGAGTGCTTTTAACCTGTGCAGCCGTGATTACAGGAACTTTGTATTCTTCTGGTATAGAGATGGGCCCTCTAGGGGGTGAGAGGGGGCTAAAGTTAGCACTGAACCAATCTGCCAGGATGTTGGCAATTATCAGTTGGTTCTGTATATTTAGTGCCATTGTACTGTTACTCGGAGCAGATCTAAGTGTTGCCATTGAGCTTCTTGACATAGCTTGAGAATGCTTTGTGGTTGCCTTTAGAGTCAGTGGCAATTTTGTTTTTGTAACTAGCTTTGGAAGATTTTATGAGGGATCTCAGCTTCTTACTGAGGTTGACCAGGGAGTTCCTCCAGTCATGGGATTTTACTCTTTTTGCAACAGTTTCTTTCTTCTGTTGTAGAGTTTATTTATGGCAGAGGAAGACCAGATTGGCTTCCTTTTTTGTTTTTTTGGAGGAGAGCATCTTGGTTCGATTAGGGATAGCATGATCCACGCACTCATGTAAATCCTTATAAAGTGCATTTGTGTAGGATTCAGCAGTTGTACCTCTATTGTCCATCTGCATGGGTGTCATGAAGTTTGCCACTTCCGTCTTAAGAACTGTGAAGTTGGCTTTGGAGAAGTTTTTTATGGTGGTTTCCATAATTGGGGGTGGGGGTGGGATGTGGATGTCTAGGGTGATTAGCTTGTGGTTGGATCTGACCAACGAGGAATTTACCTCTGGTGTGGAACACTGGTTGCCCATGTTAGTAATTACCAGATCTAGGACATTGCTGCCCCTGGTGGGGGTGTGAATAAGTTGATCCAAGGTGTTGAAATTTATGAATTCCAGAAAATGTTGAGCAAAAATGTTGGTACACGAGTAGTTTTCCCAGTTAATGGTGGAGTAGTTGAAATTGCCCATTATTAGGGTGTTGGGGTGTGCCCTAATACTTTCCAGTGTATCAAGAAATGAGGAGTGTGAATCCTGGGGCATGGTGGGGGGGGGGGGGTCTCTAGCAAACTACAATTTGGATTGCAGTCTTGCCCAGAGTTAGTTGCACTTGGATAATCTCAGATGCATTATGCTGCGCAACTAGCCTGGAGGTGTGGATATCCTTTATGAATATTGACACGCCTCCACCTTTAGTGCTTCATTCCGGGTTAGGTGGCCAAAAGGTGTGGTATGAATTATAGCCTGGTAAAGTACAGTTGTGTACACTTACCATAAATGTAGATGTTAGAGCGTATTCACTGTTGCAGTCATTACATTTGGGTCATCTGCTGGCAGGATGCCCTCAGTCGGCCTGATTAACAAAGTCTTAGATCCTGCGTTGGTTGCTGTCCCTTCTTCGATGACATTAGGTCGTCAGGGGTATAAAACATGCAGCCAACACCATTTCATCAGTTTTTCTTGCCCCAGATGTCAGATGCCCCCATAATGGGAAGAAATTATATATAAGGTTACATCTCCAACAAAAAGCAAATACACCAGAAAGCTTTAAGCATAGTAAACAGGAATAGAGGTATAGACAACTAGACAACAGAAGTTGGGGGGGGGTAACCAGGACTGCAACAGTGAATACACTTCTAACATCTACATTTATGTAAGTGTACACAACTGTACTATGTTCTTCATGTTTCACTGTTGCAGTCATTACATTTGGGTAGATTCCCAAAGCTATGGTTGGGAGGAGGGGTTTATACAGCATTAGGGACAGCTATAAGGCCCTGCAAGACAGCAGTGGCAAAGCCAGCTATGGATTTAGAGAAAATTGGTAAATGATAATGCTTGGTGAAAGTATGTACAGAGCTCCAGGTAGCAGCTCTAGGATGTCCCTGGTAGGAACACCTCTGAGAAAGGCTGCAGAAGTAGATGCAGCCCTGGTGGAGTGAGATCTGATCCCCTGAGGGATAGGTTGTCCATGCTGCTTATAGCAGAAAATAATGCAATGGCTTATCCATTTAGAAATGGTTTGTTTTGAAATAGCATTCCCCTCTGCCCCTGCAGTAAATGCTACCAGCAGTTGTTCAGATTTTCTTCGAGGTTTAGTCCTGGCCAAGTAGAATCTAAGTTGTCTGTGCACATCCAAGGAATGCAGAATCAGTTCCCCTTTGTTCTGTGGATTGGGAAAGAAGGTTGGCAAATGAATGGACTGATTAAGAGCCACACTGGAAACCACCTTAGGCATGAAGGATGGATTGGTCTCAGAGATACCCTGTCCGGATGAAAGATGATGAAAGGCTCCACTGCCATAAGAGCCTGTAACTCAGTTATCCTTCTAGCTGAAGTAATTGCTAAAAGGAAGGCTGTTTTCCAAGAAAGAACATTTTAAATCTGCAGTAGCAGCTGGCTCAAAAGAATGTAGAGAGTTTCTCCAAAACAAAGTTAAGGTCCCATGCAGGGGTTGGAGCTCTCCTGGGTGGTCTCAAGTTTTTTTCCCCTCTGAGATCCTGCTTGAGCAGAGGATGAGCGAAGAGGGGAGGTTCTGTGTTATAATGAGCTGAAATAGCGGAGGCATGGATTTTAATGGAGGAAAAGGACAGGCCCTTGCGAAGCATCTCAGTTAAGTATTGCAAAATCTGAGGTAAATTGGGCTCTACTGTGCTCATCCCTAAAGATTGGTTCCAGGCACAGAATGTCAGCATAAGATTTTCTAGTACAAGGTCTCTTTGCCTCCAAGATGACATCCATCACAGGTTTGCTGAGGGATAAGGGTGAAATTAAGTGATCAGCCAGGCTGCAAGGTTCAATGTTGGAAGCTGAGGGTGCAGAATTTGGTTCTCCTGCTGAGACAGCAGGGAAGGGGTCTGAGGCAGGTGCCATGGAGATAATTGCGACACTGTGCAGGAAGGGGTACCAGTGTTGGCGCGGCCAGTCTGGAGCAATCAAAATCATCCTTGGTTTGTCCTGTTTGACTTTTAGTAGAACTTTGGAGAGCACAGGCAAAGGGGGGAAGGTGTAGATTGATAGATTTTTCCAGCTGAAGGACAGAGCATCCACTTTCCAGGCTTGTTTGTGGGGAGTCCTTGTGCAAAACTTGTCCAACTGGTAGTTCTGGGGACAGGCAAATAGATCTATGTCTGGGCTCCCCATTCGCTTGTCAACATGTTGAAAATCCATGGTTCCAGTTTCCACTAGTGTGGGTCCATGAGGTTTCTGCTTAGTCCGTCTGCCAGTGTATTTAGTTTTCCTTTAGGTTCATAGGTTCATAGATTAGTACTTAGCTAACTGCCCTTGCGAGCCATTTTAAGCCTAGGCAATTATCCCTTGTGAGACTCAAACCCTGCACCTTGTGTTTGTAAGGCAAACACCTTAACCATTAGGCCACCCTCCCAAGGCAGGAACTGAGCTTGTAGATGCACTTGGTAAGCTCAAGGCGGCTGTGTTCCACAATGCCATGGATAGTCTGTACAGGGGTAGGAATGTGTACCCCCCCTGCTTGTTTATGTACCACATAACCGTGGTGTTGTCCATCTTTACGATTAGTTGTCCTGGAAGATGTAGTCCTTGAAGGCTGTCAGAGCATTCTGTACAGATGACATTTGCCCTGAATGCACTTCCCTGCCAGGTGAGCCCCCCATGCGTAGTCTGGTGCATCTGTAGTTAGGGTATGGGTGGCAGAGGGTAGTGTGAATGGTAGTCCCTTGTTTTGGTGGCAGGCCTCTGCCCACCATAGGAACTCCAGGCGTAGGCAAGGTATGATAGGAATCATAGTTTCCAGGCTGTGACAATTTTGACTCCATAGACTTTTTAGATACCACTGTAGTTTCCTCATATGCAGTCTTGCATATGGAATTAGAAGAATGCAGGAGGCCATGAACCCCAAGGCTTGCAGTATTTGTCTTGCAGATAGCAGGGTTTTTGTGGCCACTTGTTTGAAGTAAGTTACCAAATGAATTTTCTTTTCTGGCATGAGGAAAGCCATCTGGGCAGTTGTATTCAAGCTTGCACCCAGGAATGTAATCTGTTGACAGGGTACCAGTTGCAATTTATTTTCGTTTATGGTGTACCCCAGACAAGCTAGAACCCTTTTTATAAACGCCAGATGATTTAAAAGTATGCCCTGGTTTTCTGCCTGAATTAGACAATTGTCCCGGTATGGATATATCTGAATATTTCTTTGCCTGAAAATGCAATAACTGGAGCCAGGCACTTTGTGAATACCCTGGGCACAGTAGACAAGCCAAAGGGCAGTGCAGAGAACTGATAATGCAAGTAGCCTGCTTTGAAGCATAGGTATCTTCTGCAAGATTCCCTGATTGGGATGTGCAGATATGCTTCTTTTAAATCTAGAGTTGCCAACCAGGCATCTTTGCCTATCATAGGAAGTAATTGGTGAAGTGTCAGAATCTTGAATTTTGGAATCTCCAGAAAGGTGTTTAAAAGGTCCAGGTTTGGATACCATGATTTGTCTTTTCTGGGTACCAGAAAAAGCCTGGAGTAGAAACCTTGTCCCTTTTCCTCTTCTGGTACCAGTTGAATAGCCCCCCATGCTTAAGAGGGAAAGTACTTGTTTTTGAGCCTCTGCTCACTGATTTGGAGGCAGGTCTGGCCACCTGTTTGGTGTTGACAACATGTGGAAATTAAATCTGTATCCCCGGGACACTATTTCAAACCCATTTGTGCTGGGTTATGAGTTCCCAGTTCTTTGCATGAAGAGCAATCTTTCCCCCCAAAGGGGCGGTCAAAAGACAAGTGCTTGGTAATTTTAAAAGGAAGTCATTGAGACTGTTTACCATAGGGGGGTGTCTTGTTATTTCCAGATTTGGAAGCGGAGACCCCCCACTGCTTAGTTCTGAGAGTCACCTAGGACTGAAACCTGGGGTTTTTGCTGTGTCTGGGTTTGGCTTGAGAGGACCTGGAAGGGACTGGAAAAGATCAATTCTTAGTACACCAGTGCCTACTAAATCTTGGAGGTTGCACTTGTAAAACATCTTTAACAGTTTGCATAGATTTAGCTTTTTATCTTCCATCTTTTTAAGAACTTCTTCATCCCTATTGCCAAACAGGCGATCCTGATTTAAAGGAGCATCCAACAGTTTAGCTTTAACATGATCAGGCAAGGATTGCTCCTTAAGCCAAGCATGCCTTCTAAGCACAGACCCAGTAACAGCAGCCTTGCAAGAGGCCTCTAAAGAATCAAAACCACATTGCAAAGTATGTTTTCCAACTTGTTCAGCAGAATGCATTAAATCCTGTAAATCTTTATTTTCCACACAGTCAGGAATCAACATCATTTTCTGTTTAAGCAGTCCAGTAATATGCTGTTGATATTTTAACATATGAAACCGGCAGTTTAAAGCCCTAAAGGCCAAGGGTGCAGAAGTGTAAACCTTTATACCCCATCTATCCAGCACCCTGGAGTCTCTATCAGAAGGGGTAGGAGTTTTAGCAGTAGAAGCCTTAATGCCCTTGGGCCCCTGAGAAATAGTTTCTGGATCTGCAGCAGGATTTCTGAAAAGAAACTTGTGGGACTCAGGAACCCTGTAATATGTCAGGTTTACTTGGAGCCGGAGGCAGGGAATCAGGGGCCATAATGGATTCTGAAAACACATCAACAATGTCTAGTACAGGAGGTATAGCCAAAGGCCTGTGCTGAGGTAGAGAAGAAAATCCCTAAGCCTCTTTTTTGAATCAGAATATTCCTGGCTTTCCCAGTGGAAATGCTCCCTTTTTTAGGCATGGATCAAGATTTAGGCCTTAGTAATGAAGGCGGTGTTGATTTAATATGCAAGTCTGTAGGCCTGAATACACCCTCAGGAACCGGTGCCTGCACAGCGGATCCGGACCCATCCAAGGTAGAGACATCTGCGGGTTCCATAGTTGAAGTAGCTCATGGCATACTGGACTCCGAATGGGTCTCAGTTGAGGCCTGCAAATCAGAAGTAGCGGGCATCAGGGGCTGCGAAAGCACCTCACTGAGTGCCGGTGAACTGGTGACTGGCTTAGGAGAAGTGTCATGGGCAGTTTTGGACCTTGGCAGCCTGTGTCTGTCTTTATCTTGGCATTTTTTCAGAATCCCGGTAGTCGAATGGCTAACCAACAAAATTTGTTGATAATTAAACTGAGAACCAAAATATTTAGAGGCAAAAATATACAGACGACGGATAGTGCACTGATTAAATAAAGCACAAAACCAACAGCAAGGTACGTCGTGGCCAGGGCCTAGGCAAGGAAAACAGTAAGAATGAAAATCTTTATGAGGTATTTGCTTTCCACAAGTAATGCAATTATTAACTTTTACTGACATCAGGAAGGAGCTTTCCACAAGTAATGCAATTATTAACTTTTACTGACATCAGGAAGGAGCAAGAAAAAGTTTCCCCAGTGGGGTACTTAGCTTTAGCTGAAGACTTCGGTTCTGAAACTCGAAAATGAAAATTTCAGTAGTCGGCCAACCAGCACTTGCGAATTGCTTCTGCTTCAGGTACCACATGGCAAGAAAGACTGAAAATGGTGTCGGCTTCATGTTTTATACCACTGATGACCTGACATCATGGAATAAGGGACAGCAACCGACGCAGGACCCAAGACTGTTAATCAGGCCGACTGAGGGCAACCTGCCAGCAGATTACCCAAATGTAATGACTGCAACAGTGAAACACAAAGAACATCGCAGGGGTGCTCTCTGGAGTTTTGAACCAGGTCTCTATCACTGCACAGATGTCAATGTCTATGTTCTCCATTTTAAGGAGTGCCTTGAGTAAGTGCATTTTGAGGTTTAGACTTCTAGCATCGAGTAGCATTACCCTCAGATTTTGCTTGCTTGTACCAGTTACGGTGGTGAATTTGTCATTTGAACCGTGCCTAAAAAAGGCACTATAGGGGTGGCAAAACCTTAGCCAGTATCCAGAATCCCGAGGGCAACAACTGATTTGAAGGTCCTTCATTCCACTGCCATTAATAAAAAGCTCACTCACTACGGAATCATTAACAAATAGTAAAATTAAACATGTGCAAAACTGAAGCTCTGGCTGTCTGTATCATACTAAGGGATTCCTCTTATACTTTCATAGGTGTTTACTAGGCTAATGACCACAAGGGCCTTTTCAAGCCTAGCCATGCATCCCAAATCTCTGACAAGTTCTGATACCCTTGATAAGTGTAAGCATGGGCCTGGGAGATTAACTATTTACAGGTTACATGTTTGCATTAGAGACATACTGTAAATCCCAAACCACAGATCAATTTCTTGTTTCCCATCCAATTGTCCAATTTGCATTTGAATTGGGTTAGGGAGGAACTATGCTTCACATGGATGGGGAGCCTGTTCCATAGACGGGGTAGTCTCTGGGATACATACCCATCTCTCCAGCAGGTCCTATTTATATCACAGGCATACCTCTCAACCTGGAAACATCAAAAATCTGGACAAGGCCCATGAAAAATAGGTACAAATCTGTACGCTGATTAAATATAATTTGCATACATAATTACACAACCCCGCCCACTCCAATGGAATTGTGGGATACCAACTTTCAAGCGCAAACTGAAGAACAGAACCAAAATATAGCACCAGAGTCCCCCTGCAGCCATTACAATGTCCCATTACCTGTCTATTTCACCCCATTTACCATAAACACTAGTGTCTGCATGCTGCTTTACTTCTACAATGATTATTTGGATTTTATTTTTTTTACATTTTAGAGCACAATGCACAAACACTAATAGATATCTGAAAGCAATACTGTCTCACAATGAAAACAGACTTGGCATTAAAACTTCTCTGCCCTTGAAACTCACATTCATTGAAACAGCATTTAAACCCACACCACATCCAAAGAAAATGCATCTTTCCAGTGGTGGATAAAGATTACCTTCGGGCTATTTTCAAATCAGAGGCCCCTTGTACACAAAAACAAGAAACATACATGCGTTCTTTAATACACCTTCTTGACTTTATTAAATTATATTCCTTGTATAATACAGCACACTTGTTAGACTTAAGTTAGAGCGCATTTTAAATTTATTGTTTAAACATTTTTCCAGTAGGCAATGAAACAAAAATGCATGAACCAATAATGACAAAACTGCCCTATTCAGAACATTTCCATCATAGAAGTCTACATCCACTCACAACTGCATTTTAAATGTATTGTTTGAACATTTTTCCAGTAGGCAATGAAGCAAAATGCATGCACCAATAATGACAAAACTGCCCTTTTCAGAACATTTCCATAACAGTCTACTCCCACACACAGCTACATTCTATTTGTTTGAACATTTTTCCAGTAGGCAATGAAGCAAAATGTATGTGCCAATAATGACAACACTGTCCTATTCAGAACATTTCCATGATAACAGTCTACTTCCACATGCAACTGCTTTTTAAATGTATTGTTTGAACATTTTCCAGTAGGCAATGAGGCAAAATGCATGCACCAATAATGACAAAACTGCCCTATTCAGAACATTTCCTTGATAACAGTCTACTTCTATACACAAAATATATATAAATATGTAAAAATATAGAATCACAGTAGTGTAAGCCAGAGGCATGTTGCACAGCGTCTTGCACTTATTTTCAATTTTTTTTTGGGGGGGGGGGGTAAAAGGCCAGGGACACATTTTAAACATTGCTTGTATAAGTTTGGAAAGTTGCTTGCATAAAATGTTGTGTTATCACCGTGCATTTCACTACTTAGTCTTGAACCCAGACCGTCAGAGCAACATACCACTAAGCTAAATCAGCAGTTTCCAGAAAGACAGATAGACAAACTTAAATGACTATCATTTAGTGAATTCAGTTCTCACTTTTCACAATAGCTCTCAACCTCTTAGCACAAAAATACAGAACAAAGCCAATAATGAGGAATACAGCCCCAAAAGAGGGACACATTTCAAATACTGATCTTATAAACTTAGAAAACTGCTAGAATAAAAGGTTTTGTTTTACCACCAATCCTGAAAACCAGAGATTTAATGAGGAACAGAACAAAAATGTGAGGTGCAAGCTTGCAAGTGATGGTGGCTAGGGGCGTTAGGCTCTTTTTACCTGTACCCAAAGTACAGGGTTTGAGCCTGATTACCTCTAGCCACCAGATTTATTCCCTTGGGGGCATTTTCACACACACTAATTATATGCAATTTTGGTTAACGTTTGAATGTGATATTCATTTTAACAGTAATATTTTCTCATCTGTATGTGTTCCTTTCAATGTAAAACTTTTCAATTTTTCACAAAACTAAATTTTTGCAACTATTAGAATATTAATCCTGATATTTTCTCTGCTTATAAACGCATACCTTCCACAGTGAAGTCAATATCTTCAGAACATACATTTCTTCTTTCTTAAATGAGTCTAAATAACTTCTCTAAACACCCATTAAGATGTGCTCATTCTGTTATTGGTAATCAAACATTCAATGTTAAATTCTTAATTTCGGAGTACACTGGCTGTTAGTTTATGTTTTCAACTAGGCTGCAGATGTAGACTAGTTAAAAAGCTTGCCCTAACTCCAAAGATCCTTGTGGTGTATGCTGTCTGTCTCACTGCTGTACAACTCTGCTGACAAGTGACTATTACTTTCTACCTTCCTATTTCTCATTCTCTAGATTGTATCATCCACTTCAAGCCTTAAATAGCATACCATAGCATATTCTAATAGCTTTAACACTTTTTTATTTTGGCTGTACAGTTTTCACTTTCCTACACACACACACACACACACACACACACACACACACACACACACACACACACACACACACACACACACACACACACACACACACACACACACACACACCTTCTGTCTTCAAACAGTAAATCTATGGCCCTTTCTGTATCCTGCAACAGACACTTTCAGCTCAAACCTTGCCCGAACAGCAGTTTGTTAAACAGCAGACATGTCCTAGTTCGTTTGCAGACTTAAAATGTAAATAAATCCATTCAGACTGGCTTAATCCGTTTGTTAAACAACAAACACTTCCTGCCCGAACTCCGACTGGCTTAAAAAGTAAATACATCCTCGTGCCACGGCATAGATATCTTGTGTTTTGCCCAAACGACAGTCCAGTATTCAAACAGATGCGCGGCATTGTTGATAGAGCTGACATCATCGCGCACGTGATGACGTCAGCCCAAAGCGCGAAAATCAAAAAAAATTTCTGAAAAATCGGAAATAATGGTGTGCCACTCGGGAATCGTGGCACCCCATTATTGGCACCCCAAAACTCGGTAAAAACCGAGTAATTCGGAACAGTTGAGAGGTCTGATCACAGGCAAGATTTAAGTCTTTAGATCAGGTAATTCTGCTACAGTTTGTTTTGTGGATATGCAGGAGGTCCAGAGTGGGGTCTGACAATACCCTGCATTCCAGTCATAGATCTCCCCTCAAAAGCCTGTAAAAGATGGAATACAAGGGATAGAGCCCTGAGGCGGTTTGCATAGGACATATTACTTACGCCCAGTATTCTTTTAGTGAGGAAACTTTGTGGACATTCCAGTTGTTGGATATGCCAGGTTAGGTACATACCAAAGGGGGCATTGTACTCAATGATGGGTCTGATGAATGCCGAATACAGTGGAACAATGACTTCCTTGGACTATGCCTTTATTTATAAGTTGCGCAACATAGAATGATTTCCTCATCACTGTAGACACGTGATGATCAAAAGCTAGATTACTGTGCATGCCCCCAAGTCCCTGACTACTGGGTCAACTCTAAGGGGTGTGTTGTCAAATATGGATGGCTTCCCAAAGGATACTATTATGCATTCCTTTGCATTTAGTTTTAGTCCAAGGGCCTGACACCAGTTATTTGTCTGTCAGCCCCTCCTGGAAAACATTTGTGTCAGTGTGAGAGTAAATGACAGTTTCTAATTTGCAATCATCTGCAAATTTAGTCAGCCAGAGATGACTGACATTGGCCTTGACTTCTGAGAAGCAAATGCCAAAAAGGAGCTGTCCAAGGACTGATCCCCGAGGGACTCCACTTGTGACTGGCCCCTTTGTAGAGGTGGACTCTCCAATTCAATCTTCCTAGGTGCTGTCTGTGAGCCAGTTGGCTATCCACCAGGTGACATATGGGTTTGTACCCAACCTCTTGAGTTTGTCAACAATGCCCAAGTGAGGTATTGTGTCAAATGCCTTGGCCAGGTCAAGGTAGGCCGTGTGAATGATTTTGCCCTCATCCATTGCTTTGGTGATCTTCTCAAAGATGTCCACCAGGTTGAACAGACATGACCTGCCCTTGATGAAACCAAAATGGGTTGAGTCTGGTGTCTGGAGGTTTACTATATCATTACTAATCATTTCCATGATAATTCTTTCCATGGCTTTACATACAAGACTAGTGAGACTTATGGATCTGTAGTTTCCAGGGTCTGTAGTTGGCTGACATTTGTGCAGAGGGATGACTGTTGCCTTTCTTCATTCATAAGGCACAAAGCCTGTTTGCAGGCTACAGTTAAATAGCAATTCCAGAGGCCCTGATAGGTCATGTTTCATACTATTTAGAAGACATCCTGGGATATTGTCTGGGCCCATTGATGCAATGTTCTTGGTCCTAGAGAGAGCATTAAGGACCTGCTCCCTAGTGATAGTAGGGGGAGTTGTATTTGATATTTCCTGAGAGAAGGTTGAGGGTGAGATTCTGGCTCAGTATGGGTGGCTCCATTTGCAATGAGCTCTGCACACAACTGTGTATTGCCTTTGAGGTTTCTGATATAACTAAAGAATGGTTTGTGGTTGTCCTTGGCATGGGAGGCCAAACTTGCTTCACATTTGGCTTTGGTAGACTTTATTTGTCCTCTGAGTTGTTGGTTTAGTTTGATGAGAGTTCTTATCTTTTTGGGTGCTTCACCTCCTAATTTTTGACATGATTTTCTTCCTCCTGTTATACATCCAATTGATTTTGTGATTCTACCAGGGGGGCTCATTTTTTAGTTAGTTCTGTACGTCTTCCTAGTGGGTACAGCTGCCTCTATGCAGCTATTAACATGCTTATACGGGTTTTCTGTGAAGAGTTCTGCACAGGCAGAAGTGTTCTCATGGTTTATAGGCCCTTGAAAATTTGCCAGGTTCTCACTTAATATGGGGAGGTTAGCCTTAGAATTATTCTTGAATATTCTCTGTTGAGCTGGGGGTCCAGGTTTTATTTTTACTTCAAGAGAGACCATTTTGTGGATTGAACTCACCAGGGAAGGCATTAGAGTAGGGGGTGTGCAGCACTCTCCCATATTAGTAAGGACCAGATCCAGTATGGTTGCATCCCTGGTTGATGTACTGACTATCTGGTCCAGGGAGTTTGTGTTTACAGAATCCAGGAATCTCTGTGCATGTACATTTGATGTCGTATAGGATTCCCACTTAATAGTGGGGTAATTAAAGTCATCCATAAATATGGTATTGGGTCGGATGGTTAGTGTTTCTAACAAGTTTAAATACATGGTTTGGGTTTCTTGGGTCATAGAGGGGGACCTATAGCTTGCAAGGAAGAGGTATTGGATTTTACCTATGGTGATTTGAACATGGAGCAGCTCAAGTGCATTGTCCTGTTTGACCAGCCTTGAAGTACATTTATTTTTTTATGTAAATAGAGACACCTCCACCTTTAGTCTCTGCCTGTGAAGTAGCTGATCTAAATGTGTGGAAGACATTATAACCTTGCACTGTTGGTGTGCTGTCCACAACTTTAAACCATGTCTCAGAGACTGCACAAACATCAGCATTGTCTAGGGTAAAGAGAGCTTCCATGGAGTGGAGTTTTTTGTTAGGCTCCTAGCAATGAACAGTAATACTTGTGGATTTTCGTGGTTTTTGATTTGCTATGTCATAAGTACTTTCAGTTTGGCTTCCCTGAAACTGAATTTGCTCAAGCTGGTAAGTTACTTTGGCCCTGACTTACTTGGTTTAAATGTTTGAAGTAGAGGTTTTATTATTGTTTTTAGTGGTCTTGTTGCTTGCAGAGCACAGTGAAAAAGCATTTAAATACATTTGAATCTGACTGAAGTACCTCATCCATTATGTCTGAAGTTACATCTACAATTCACTCCCCACAGTCTATGTTATGGTTTATAAAAATAAAAAATGTTAAAAATAAATGGTTGAACAGTGCGTTGTATTAGAAGCAAGACAAATCACTTATGCCAAGTTACAATAATGACACATTTGCAAGTCTCAGCCAGACATTGTTTTAACAGTTGAACTGTTGTACCACATCTAAATTCTGTTCTGTGAATTCAAGCAAAACACGAGGTAGATGGACACAGATCAGTGTGTGCGCACAAGTGTGTCGCATGTAGGCCATGAACAGTTTGTAAAATAGAATCAAACATGCATAGAATCTGAAGCACAGAAGTCTCATTTCCAGCATTAGAAAGACATCTGGGATTTAGGTCAGCTTACTGAAGGACATTTATTCGAATAAAATTCAGAAAGTACAGTTGTGTAAGATCTTAACAGTAGATGTCCTACTTTTCACTGTTGCAGTTTTCCTTACATATTGCATATCCTGCTGAGGACAGCCGAATGTCAAGGCCAGCATACCAAAGCCTTTATATCACAAGAGTAACTTACGTCAGCCTTACGTTCTCTGTGCAGGCTATAGCGCATTAAGGTGATGTATGCCTGCTCAACTCTGTGCAGCCTATAGAGCATTAAGGTAATGTATGCACGCTCAACCCTCAGAAGTAAAATTCCTCAGGAGAACTAGAGCAACTCTAGGAAAAATAAGGAAATGTTCATTACGGAAAAAGAACAGAGGGCAAAAAATAACTCCTTGGGCAAAAAAGGGATGTCCATAAGAAAAAAGAAAAGGGGGGGGGTTAAGTACTACAACAATGCAAAGTAGGACATCTACTGTTATGGTAAGATCTTAAACAACTGTAGCATGTCCTTCCTTTTTCACTACTGCAGTATTCTTTCCATATGGAAGATTACAACAACTACAGTAATGATTGGCAGAAGGAAGACCCTCCACAAACCCATGAAGGCCCTTGGCAAACCCTGCCCTGGACATGTAAATGACATCACTTATAATGCTTAGTAGAAGTATGAACAGAGGACCAAGTACCTGCTTCTAGAATGGATCTTATCTAGATTGAAAACCGCTCCAGAAAAGGCATCTGCCCAAGTGGAATGAGCTGTAACTGAAGCAGAAAGCCGCTTACAATGAAGACTAGCAAAAGGAACTGGCCTTAGAAATCCAGGAGCAGATGGTTTGCTTAGATGTAGCCAGACTCAAATGTCCCAGTACTAAAAGAAACAAAAAGTTGCTCAGATTGTCTGAAGGCCTTTGCTTTGTCCAAATATCTGAGCTGCCCATGTAAATCCAAGGTATGTGAGCAGCACCTTCTCACTAGCAGACCGCGGAGAAGGAAAAAAGGAAGTTGAAAAGACTGGTTTAGGGATAAATCACTAACCAATTTGGGCATAAAAGGATTAGTGTAAACAGACACCCTACCCTGTCCCTATGAAAAATCAAAAAGGGAGGAGAAGTCAGAGCCTGAAGTTCAGAAATTCTCATGGCTGAAGTAAGAGCCACTAATAAAACAGTCTACCAGGTGCAGTGCTGCAGAAAGTAAAAGGAAACAAAATAAGAGCCACTAATAAAACAGTCTACCAGGTGCAGTGCTGCAGAATGCAAGAGGAAACAAAGTAAGAGCCACTAATAAAACAGTCTACCAGGTGCAGTGCTGCAGAAGTAAAAGGAAACAAAATAAGAGCCACTGATAAAACAGTCTACCAGGTGCAGTGCTGCAGAAAGTAAAAGGAAACAAAGTAAGAGCCACTGATAAAACAGTCTACCAGGTGCAGTGCTGCAGAAAGTAAAAGGAAACAAAGTAAGAGCCACTGATAAAACAGTCTACCAGGTGCAGTGCTGCAGAAAGTAAAAGGAAACAAAATAAGAGCCACTGATGAAACAGTCTACCAGGTGCAGTGCTGCAGAAAGTAAAAGGAAACAAAATAAGAGCCACTAATAAAACAGTCTACCAGGTGCAGTGCTGCAGAAAGTAAAAGGAAACAAAATAAGAGCCACTGATAAAACAGTCTACCAGGTGCAGTGCTGCAGAAAGTAAAAGGAAACAAAATAAGAGCCACTAATAAAACAGTATACCAGGTGCAGTGCTGCAGAAAGTAAAAGGAAACAAAATAAGAGCCACTAATAAAACAGTCTACCAGGTGCAGTGCTGCAGAAAGTAAAAGGAAACAAAATAAGAGCCACTAATAAAATAGTCTACCAGGTGCAGTGCTGCAGAATGCAAGAGGAAACAAAGTAAGAGCCACTAATAAAACAGTCTACCAGGTGCAGTGCTGCAGAAAGTAAAAGGAAACAAGATCAAATGGGACCGGAGTGAGTTTTTCAAGGGCAAAATTAAGGCCACAAGGAGGAGAAACAGACCATCTTAGAGGCGTAATATGAAGGATGCCTTTAAGAACTTGCTTATAGGTTCATAGGTTGATACTAGGCTATCTGCCCTAGGGCATTTATAAGCATAGCCAGAGTGGGTTTGGCTTTCGCCACCCTTTTAGATTAATTGACTGCCTCTGTATAGTAGGTCACAGACGGTAGCCCATTTAAGGTTAGTTTACTGTACCTCTGTCAAGCAGGGACACAGAAGAGATCCCAGGGGTAAACTTACGATCTCCCATCCACTCGTCAAGATTTCTCTTGAAGGAGGGTCAGTGAAGGGCTCTGCCCAACATGGCTTGGGATTTTGTTCCAGAGTGAGGGGAGACTCTGGGATATGAATTTGTCCCTCCAGCATGTCCTATTTATTTCTGTGCTGATGTTCAAATCCTTGGAGCGTGTAGCTCTAAGGGATTTGGATTTCCTGAGATGAAGCATGTCCATTAATTCTGGGTTGGACATGGCTTTATACGTCAGACACAGATCGCCTCTGAGTAGGCAGTATGCAACTGAGTAGAGCTGGAGTTTTTTTAGCTGAGCTGCATAGGGCATCTGTTTGAGCCCCTTGATCCTCTTGGTGAGGTACTTTTGGGGTCTTTCCAGTTGCTGCAGGTGTCGGGTAAAGTATATCCCAAATGGGGCATTGTATTCAATTATGGGCCTGATAAGTAATGAGTAGAGGGGCACAATGATCTCTCTTGATCTAGATGTGAATCCTTTCATAAGGTGGGCTATATATAGAAGGTCTTTCTAACCACTTTGGCAACGTGATTGTCAAATGAGATATTGCTATCTACTTGGGTCCCCAAGTCCCCAATTACTTCTTCTGTACTTAGTGGATTACCACCTATGTGGTAATTTGTGGGCACTTTGTTTTTCCCAAAGGGGATGACTATGCACTTTTTGGCATTTAGCTTTAGGCCATGGCTCTGGCACCAGTTATCAGTCTCTGTGAGACCCTTTTGGAGGATGCTTGTGTCAGCCGGAGAGTCGATTACGGCACCCGGTTTGCAGTCATCTTCAAACCTGGTCAGCCATAGTCCACCCGTGTTAGCCTGTACCTCTGAGAAATATATACCGAACTAGAGAGGTCCCAGGACTGAGCCTTGTGGGACGCCACTTGTAACTGGTTTAGAGTCTGACATGGCACCTGCTATTCTGACTATGTGGGTTCTATCCCTGAGCCAGTTTGCAACCCATCTTGTGACATAGGGGTTGATATTTAAGCTGGTGAGCTTATTTATGATGCCTGAGTGGGGTATTGTGTCAAAGGCTTTTGCGAGGTCCAGGTAGGCTGTGTGGACTACCTTCCCTTCATCTATGGCTTTGGTAACTGTTTCAAAGAAGTTGACCAGGTTCAAAAGGCAAGATCTGCCCTTAAAGCCAAATTGGGTAGAATCCAGTGTCTGGAGGTTCCCAATGTCTTTGTTTATGATTTCCATGATGATACGCTCCATAGCTTTGCAAACCAGGCTAGTCAGGCTTATAGGGAGATAGTTTCCGGGGTCTGTTGTGGCACCACCTTTGTGGAATGGGACCACTGTTGCTGTATGCCATTCCTTGGGTACATATTCTGTAGTAAAGCTGAGACTGAACAGTGACTTTATATGAGGGTTTAGGTCTTCTTTGAGCTCGTGTAAGACGCAGCCCGGGATACCGTCTGATCCCATTGATGCTGTGTTTTTTGCTTTGGAGGGGGCAGCTCTTACCTGTGCATCTGTGATCTCAGGAAGGCTACACTCTGTTGGGATAGACATTTGCTCTTTTAGGGGGGGAAGGGGGGGGTTGCACTGAACCTTTCTGCCAGGATGTTGGCAATATCTGTGGGTTCAGTGTATTTTTTGTCATTTTGCACTAACTCAGAGCATATCTGGGACTTGCCTCCCAGGTTTCTGACATAACTAAAGAAGGCCTTGTGATTATCTTTAGTGTCTTGTGCAATTTTTCTTTCGAAGCTGGCCTTAGATGATTTTATGAGGAATTGTAGTTTTTTGCTAGTACTGATCAGAGACGCCTTCCCTTTTTGGGATTTTGCTCTATCATGTAGTAGCTTTCTCCTTCTGTTGTATAGCTTATTTATGGCTGGAGTCCACCAGACAGGTCTCCTGCCTTTGGAGGAGTGAGTCTTGGTTTTATTTGGGATAGCATGCTCCATGCATTCCTGTAGATGTCCATAGAATGCTTTTGTAAAGGATTATGCATTTTGGGCCGTATTTTCCACTGGCCCGGGGGCTTTGAAGGATTCCACCTCAGTTTTGAGAAGTGTGAAGTTTGCTTTTAAGAAGTTCTTCACCGTGGTTTCCTTGGCTAGGGGTGGGGATGGAATATGGATGCCTTGTGAGATTAGTTTATGGTCTGAGCTTACCAATGAGGGTATACCTCTGGTGTGGAACATAGAGACCCCATGTTGGTAATGACCAGATCCAATATGTTTTCCCCTCTTGTGGGAGTGGTGACCAGTTGTTCTATAGCATGAGTTTATAAAATTCTAGGAACCATTGGGCGAGGGTGTTTGAGTAGTTTTCCCAATCAAGTTTGGGTAGTTGAAGTCACCCAATATAATGGTGTTTGGAGAGACCTTCATATTCTCCAGTGTTCTCAGGAAAGCCGAGTGAGGTTCCTGTGTTTGGGAGGGTGGTCTGTAGCAGGCTACAAACTGAAAGGCAGTTTTGCCCACTGTTAGTTGCACATGGATGGTCTCCGATGCTTTGTGCAGTGCCACTAACTTGAAGGTGTGGGTATCTTTGATAAATATGGATACTCCCCCCTCCTTTTGTGGTTCAGTCCGAGTTTTGGGGCCGGAAAGCATGGTATGAAGTATAACCTGTTAGTGCTGGGGTGCTCTCGGGAGCCTTGAACCAGGTTTATGTTACTGCACAGATATCGATATTCTCCATACTGAGGAGAGTCTCGAGTGCGTGTATCTTGAGGTTTAGACTTCTGGCGTTGAGCAGCATTACCCTTATTTTTTTTTTCTTTGTGTTGTCTATGGAGGTGGGTTTGTCTTTTGATCCTTGCCTAAAAAAGGCACTATGGGGGAGGCAAGAGCCTTTGCCAGTATTCGAAAACCCAGGGGTGACAGGTGCAAGCCGCCCCTAGCAAAGCAACGTGGCTTGTCGAGCATGTCATCCCAGGCTTACAGACACTGGATCCCCTTTGAATGACACCAATACTTTAGCCAATTGTTAAAATTGATCATTTTGTCTTTATAGTGTGGCATCATTCTTGGTGAGGGTAAGATGCTACTCAAGGTCAGGGTCATACCGGCCTGGGCTACATGATCAAAGAGCTCCTCTGTCTCTTTTCATGTAGTCCAGGGAGGTACGTCTCCAGTCATTCACACCAGTATGGACAATGACAAAGTCGTATTTGTACTTGCTTTGGAGTGACCTGAGTGCTTGTGTTACGTGGTGGATCCTGGCACCTGACAGGCAGCTAACAGTGACCTTCTCCTTGTTCAGCCTGGTGAGTGGGACATCAGTGTTGACCTCAAAACAAAAGCCAAAGAAGGGGGGGGGTCAAAGGCAGAAATTGCTGAGAAATGAGCTTTTAAGAGAAATCAGCATTGAGCAATTCACACAAGTATGAAAGAACCAAAGGGACACCCCACTGAAAACGGATCCTGGTTATGCCTGAGACACCAAACAGAAAATCTGTACCATTACGCCACATAGCAATTTCTGATGGTGGGTTCCTGGCCTCCTGCAGAACCCTAAGCATGCCCTCAGAAAACTAGTGTCTAAAGGGGATCAAAATCTTATCACCCAAATTGTCAACTGACGTGTAGATAAGTAAGGGTGAATGAGATCTCTTGTGTTGTGTGAGAAGATCTACATGGTGAGATAACCTGTAATGATGGCCCCTCACCAGGTGAAAGAGAAGGAGGAACCATTGCTGTCTGGGCCAAAATGGGGTCACCACAAAGATTCTGGGAGAGTACTTCACAATCATGTGCAAGACTTTGGGAAGTAGGGGGAAGAGGAGGAAAGGCATATAGGAACATCCCCTTCCAAAGAAAAGATATGGCATCCACCTTCCAAAAATGAGGACTTGGACCTCTGGAACACAATACAGGAAACTGCCTGTTCAGAGGAGTGACAAAGGATTCCACTTGAGTACACAGCTTGCTGTACAAAGTCCAGAATCACCTCCTTTTGAGGCACCTGTTTGTGAGGTTGTGTCTTGGACCTTCTCATAGTCTGCCATGAGGTTATGCTCTGTATACCACTTTAAGAGTGATGATATGGTGGATAGCAAGGTTCCAGGATTGATGAGCCAGTCTGCGAAGTAAGACTTTGTACTCTTCCCCCATTTGTTGATTGGAAGGGTGTGTAAAGAGCTCCAGACCAGGAGGAGAACACTGAAAAGGCAGACCCGAATTAAGGGAGATCTGTTAAATCCAGCGAGGAATCTCAGTTTGAGACAAGGTAGGAGGGAGATTTTAGGAATTCCAGCTTTTGGGGCAAAGTTGGAGCCAAACAGTCTTGAGATACCACTGTCTTGTGACATTTGGCAAAGGGTATCATGGGAATGGTAGAGGTCATGAACCCCAGGGGTTAGAGAAACTCTCTGGCAGGCGTAACAGAGAGGAGAAGCAGAGAAACAAATGTAAGACACCGGGGACAAAACTTTTGGAGGTGGAAGAGAAGCCATCGTTTGAATGAATTCTGCAACCTAGGAAAATGTGGTCCTGAGAAGGAATCAGAACCGGCTTCTTGAGACTGACAGTGAAGTCCTGGCCCTGCAAAAGGATCATAAAGGTCCAGATCATACAGCAGCTGGGGTGGAAGAAGCAGGTCATCCAGATACAGAAATAGCTGACCCCTAGAGCCTGCAGGCTGCAGACATTTGGTCAATACCCTTACAGCCATAGAAAAAACAAGGGGGAAAACAGAGAACTGAAAATGAGAAGAAACAGAAAAATATAAAAAGTCCCTACAAAGAGGATGATTGGAAATGAAGATGTGTGCTTTTTAGATCCAGAGAGACCAAAAGGCCAGCGGAAGAAAATGAGGGAGAAGAATGGGAAATGACAGCAGCCTGAAAGAAGGTTCATAGGTGCATAGGTAGGTACTAAGCTATTGGCCCTAGGGCCTATATAAGCCTAGCCAAATGGTACCCTGGCTTTTGCCACCCAAGAAAATTATTTTCCTGTGCCCCTGTCAAGCAGAGCCACAGAAGTGATTCCCTGGGGTGAATTTCCTATCTCCCATCCAATCCATCCAGATTTTTCTTGAAGAGTGCTAGTGAGTAGCTTTGTTTGATATAGATAGGTAGTTTATTCCAGAGTATGGGAAGTCTCTGGGACAGGAATCTATCCCTCCGGCATGTTCTGTTTATTGTGGTGACAAGGTTTAGGTCCCTAGAGCGTGTAGCTCGGAGGGATTGGGATTTCTTTAAGTGGAGCATGTCCAATAGCTCTGGGTTTGACATAGCTTTGTATGTTAGGCAGAGATTGCCTCTGAGTAGGCGATATGCCACAAAGTAAAGCTGGAGTTTTTTGAGATTCCAGGAGCAATGCAGAGTAAAGTAAAAACATAACTAGACAAAATGGTGAATTTAGGTGCCCTTAATCCAGAAGAACCAACTGAATAGGTAAGCTCCAAGATCATATCTCATAAGAAAAGCTCAGATGATATTCAAATATGTACTGATCCAATAGATGTAAACAAAGCACTTAAGTGTCATCATCCAATGCACACAGTAGTAGTAGTAGCCACTCTCAGGCCGAATTACACTGTTTTTTTTCAGTTTTATATGCAGAGAGTTTTTAGGCAAATTTCACTGGGTCGCAAATCTTCATTGTTAACTACATTCAGTACACCATTTGGCAGATTTTTAAGAATGCCACTTTGAATCAGTTCTGCTAGTCCATTCTTTCAACATGCCACGGAACAAATTTTTTTCTCGTTATCCATGTGCTACTATAGTAGACAATATTGTTGGAGGCAATGGTGAAGATGAACATGACAGAAACCTCAAGAAAATTCCAGACCGTGCACGTGAAGTAAATCTTAAACTGAATCCTCAAAAATGTACATTCCAACTGAAAGAAGTTACTTTGGCAGGACATTTGTTTACCAGTTCTGGCTTACAATCGGATACATCTACACAAACAGCAATGGTTGAGATGCCAGTTCCAGAGAATGTCATATCTTTACGACGTTTTCTAGGTATGGTCCACTATTTACAAATGTTCATGCCTGACTTGAGTGAGCTTTCTGCACCATCACATGAGTTGAAACGCAAAAATGTAAACTGGTCTTGGTTGGAACATCACCAAAGAGCATTTGATATTGTTTAGAAGAAAATTGCCAGTCCACCCACAAACCTGTAACTCTTTCTTGTGATGCTTCAAAGTACGGCCTTGGTGCAGCGTGTCTTCAAGAAGGTATACCAGTAGCCTATGCATCAAAAACTTTAACCCAAACAGAGATTCATTATGCACAAATAGAGAAAGAACTCTGACAGTAATGTTCACATGTTCGAAGTTCAATGGTTATATTTATGGCAGACCTACCCAAATAGAGACTGATCACCAACCACTAGTCACAACTTTGAAACCGCTAATGCATACAGCCCTAGCACAATTGCAAAGTATGATGTCAAAATTGCAAAAGTACAATGGATTAGATTATAGATTAGTAGTAGGCTAACTACCCTTGTGGGCCATTTTAAGCCTAGCCAATTACCCAAAGCGAGAATCAGACCCTGCACCTTGTGTCTTTAAGGTAAACACCTTAACCATTATGCCATCCTCCCACCCAATTTCAATACTGTTTACAAAAAAGTTAAAACACTTCCACCTTGCTGATGCTTTGTCACACGCATCCAGACAAATGACAGAGCAGCATGGAAATGAAACAGCAGACACTGAAGTCATGGAAGTCAGACATGACAAATGACAGAGCAGCATGGAAATGAAACAGCACACACTGAAGTCATGGAAGTCAGACATGACAAATGACAGAGCAGCATGGAAATGAAACAGCAGTCACTGAAGTCATGGAAGTCAGACATGACAAATGACAGAGCAGCATGGAAATGAAACAGCAGACAATGAAGTCATGAAGTCAGACATGACAAATGACAGAGCAGCATGGAAATGAAACAGCAGACACTGAAGTCATGGAAGTCAGAAATTTTTCGTCATCATGCCTTGATGAACTAAGAAATCACACATCTTCAGACCCAATTCTCCAGAAGCTGAAAAACATTATCAATCATGGATGGCCAACACGACAAACCAGTTTAAGACTTAACATTCAGCAGTATTTTCCTTACAGAGAGGAACTTGTGATGGAAGATGGAATCATCATGAAATATCCAAAAGTGGTAATTCCTAAAGCATTACAACAGGACTATATCAACATTCTGTATCATAGTCATCCAGGTACTGACTCAGCCAAAAGAAGGGCAAGAGGCATTGTATTGTGAGCTTCTGTGTCCAAAGATATACAGAAGAAAACTCTAGCATGTTCAATTTGCAACAGCACTAAACCGCATCAACAAATGCTGCGGTAGCATTGTCACCTCACAGTAAGATGCTCTCCGGTTCGATTCTCAGCTAGAGCATCTTCTGCGTGGAGACGTGTGTGAATGGGCATACCTTCGTTGAAGGTCGTGCATCAGGGCTGGCAACTTGGCATGTAAAAATCAAATGACAATCATTAGCGGACCGAAGTTCCACTGTGGCGACCCCTAACCGGGAAAAGCCAAAAGACATACTACTACTACTAAACCGCATCAACAAAAAGAACCACTTTAGCTACACCAAATTCCTGTATGACCATGGTTGACAGTTGCCACAGATATTTTCAAATGGAAAGGTCAACATTACTTACTGAGAGTAGACTCTTACTCAGATTAGTTTGAAATTGCCCTACTTCCTAACTTGATGTTCAGTATAGGCATTTCAAATTAAAGACATTTTTCTGTCCTGGTAGTCCACACAAAGTCTTGTCTGACAATGGTGCACAGCTTACAAGTTAGGAGTTCAAGAAATTTGCTGAGCCTTTGGACTTTGTTCTTATTACCAGTATTCCCAATATCCACAATCAAACGGGTTAGCTGAACATGCAGGTCACTGTGCGAAACGATTGTTGGTGATATCCAAGAGAGATGGTAACGATGTCTTCCTTAACTTAACTCAATCTCAGAAACATTCCTTGAGACAACTTGCTTGATTCGCCTGCTCAGATATTAATGTCCAGACAGACTAGAACAACTCTGCCAATCAGTAAACAATTGTTAGTACCAAATGCAAAGAACAACAGAGTGGTCAAGGTTCAACTTTCAAGAAAACGTCAGTCACAAAAGTTGTACAACGATAAGACCAATAAATCCCTTAGACCATTACTAAAAGGAGAAGTTGGGAGAATTTAAACATCCAGAGGATACGACCGAGTGGAAATCATGAAAAATATTTGTGAGGAACTAAGATCTTACATCATGCAATCAGAAGGAATGGACTTCAGACAGAACCAAAGGCATGTGTTACCTGTCTCCGAACCAGCGATGCAGCAGATTGCCTGTACCGGCGACTAATTCCTAGGGTGCCGCTACACTTGTTCGATTTCAAAAGGACAGTGTGCAGCCTTCAAATAATTTTGATGTAATCCCTGATGTTCCAGTTGTGAAAGAATCCCCAGATATTATCCCTGCTGCTAAACCCAGTCAAAGTTTCTATGTTACCAGATCAGGTAGAATTACCACACCAAATCCAAAATACGCAGTAACTTGGACTTGCACTCAGTTTTGTTAGTTAAAATGTTGATATATTGTCTAGCTCTCAGAAAGGTCTTTGTTCTCTTATTTGCATGTCGAACAAAATTAAAGAGGGAGGATGTAGATCTGAAGTCTAAATGTTAATTTTAAGTGACATTTTCCCTGACTGAAAAGAAAAAGCTTGGCCAACCAAACATCATAAACTTATGAAATTTAAAACCCAACCAAGTGGGAGGCTGCACCCCCCCTCCCCCAACCCCCTCAAACTAAATATGCCAACTCAGAGATTGCACTACAGTGGTGAAAAGGGCAAATTCCCAATTATGGCCAAGCGCACCCACCCCCCGAGAAAAACTTTGCTTAAATGACCATTCGATGGATTGTCTTCGACAAATAGGTTTCGATGAAAAGGTATAAGACAAATAGTGAAGCAGACACCATGTTTTTTGTCTGCTCTTCATTAAATATGGGCTTTTTCTAGCAAATCCTTGAAGATTAAAGTCCATGAATGACAGACATTTGAGATTTAGACTTCATATCCTTCAGAAAATTCATACTACTGCAAGATCTGTTAACAACTTTCTAAGACCAATATTTAAAATCAGTCTCTGATTGTGGGCCTTTCTACCCCCAATACAGTTTGATTTTTTCCCAGAATTGCTGAAAGGTTGAGGTGGATAGGGATTCTCAAACAGAACAGGACATCAGTTATTCAACTGTTAACTGGCTAAGAGTCATTATGTACGGCAATGTAGGCTGTGGGAATTAATCTGCCTTATCCCACTCACTAAACACTGCCACTCAAAAGTAGCAGCAAAGAAACAATCTTATGTATGTAGTCCTAGAAAACTACAATTTTCTTAAATAAAAAAAAAATTGTCTTCTTCAGGCCTAAAGAGCCTGTATAAAATATTTGGCAGACTTAAATTGTAGACCACAATTGTTACAGCACCTGTCTCTCACCTTCTTGTCTCCTTCAGTTTGCAACAATGAGGCCGTATGCCCCTATGTAGTACAAATGTTTTTCACTGTAAACAGTTCTTGTAGTTTTGGTTCACACACAAAAACACAGAGAGGCACATACATGCACACACATGCACAGATCTCTTAACAAAAGCTAAAAAGAGCTGTGGAAGCCGGCTTCAATCTTGGGATTGCATATTTGTCACATGCCTGGAAAAGACCACATTTCTACCACCTGATTACAAACTGTATCATCTGATTTCCTAGCTTTTAATGCAGGTTCCAATGATGAAGAGTTCCTTAAATGGATACAGACAACCCCCTGCTGAACAGGCTGTTAGACCAAAGATTCTAATCTTAAAAGCTGAACACTATTGTTGGCATACAAAAGGAGAGAGACTAATGCCTCCTAAGTCTGTTTTTGAGTTCACTGGAGGGGCACAGATACAGAATTCAACAAAAAGGACTGTTTCAGCAAAACAAGCATATTCAAAGCTGACAGCATAATTAAGAAATATTTCCATACTAAAACAGAAAGCCAACAAATCAGTGTTACAAGAAATCTTGCAACTAAACTGACTGTAAGTGGGCTTGTTTTACACTACTTTGCAACAATAAAAATATTTGATTAAGTCAGTTCATCTGCTAAGCACAGTTTTTTTTCCTACAGCACCATGCCTGACCAAACATACACCAAGGCCTATAGACAATTCCTTATAGTTGCTGCCTTTAGTGCTCATCTTCTAAAGCTTTCTCCATTCCCACCAAGAAAACATCTGTTGGGATTCCTGTTCATCTCTTCATTAAGAAAGAGTAAATGTAAGGCTCCCTCCTGCTGACATATCCCAACACTGATCACATCAAAAGTACAAAAAGTAGAGAGATGAATAAATGGGTGTGGGTGAGACCTATGACATTTTGTTACTGCCCAGGACAGGTTCTCTGTCACACATTTGATACTTTTTAACAAAAACTATGGCTGCGCCAGAAGGTTTAATACAAAGTAGCATCAGAAAATAATAGAATGCATGTTGTAACATAGCTGCAAAAAACTTTTAGCAGTCATCATGCAAGGCACCTTAAATGATTATTTAATAAATGCTCATCTGTACACTTTACAAGGTCAGAAAACTACCAGTATCCATAGGTTTGTGAAAGTGCATTTGTTTCATTAATTCTCTTTCTTGCAGTCTTGGTAATTATTTTCTGCAACTACTAAAAATGTTAAAGCTTGTAAAATACACCTCACCTCATAAAAAGCAGTTGTCAAGTAGAAGTTCCAGTTTCAGTAATGTACTCAAAATCCTGGCAAGCTTCATTAACTAGGTTCGTTAACTCAAACCAGCAGTTTAGAACAAAGGCAGTACACACATGCAAAGGTTTACTGCTGCAGTCCAGACGTTTGTTATTAACATGTATAGCCACTGTTTGGGCAGTCTGTACTTCTGTTCAGGCTGTGTACCTTCATTATGGTTCTCTCAAGTTTAATAGAAAGCATCAACTTAATTTTTTGAGTTTTCCTGAACAATTAACTACCTCTAATGTTTGTGCAGCAGCCTGTGTGCTGAAATGCTGGCACCATTCCATTGAAGGTTTCATACCAGTTTACATACTCATGGATAATATGAAAAGGGAAATTTCACAGTAACAGCAGCATTACTAGCAATGTAGCAATGTTTTAAGAAAGTGCACTTCTTCAAAATATCTAGCTTGAGCAGCATGTTTTATTGAGTTATCTGGTATAACTGTACCTCTGGAATGGGCCTGAAATCAATGCCCCACTCCTGCAACCAATCTAAAATAACTATGTATCCATCCATCTTGTGTCTTATCTGAATGCAGTTAACATTTTCTACTGCAGATGTCTTCCCTTTCGGCTTGGCATCATAATACAGCTGTGAAGCCCCACCACTGGCACAGTAATCAAGGAGCCTCAATCCTCACCACTAGCATCAGTGGGGGACATACATTGGAAGGATGACATGTATACACACAGTATTTCCAGATGCAGCTCTCTGCATAAAGTGCAGTTTCCCTTAAGAGCACACAAAGACCACAGTCAGTCCGGGGCTGGTTTCTCACTCTTTCTCCAGACCCCCAGTAAGACTTCCCACTGGCACAGCTAGAGAGTTGAGATCAAGCTGAGTGGTCAAGCCAAGACCTCCAGCACCCTCTCTGTCCAGCCAGTGCTTAATGTCCCTGCCCAGGTACCTGACACACACACACACATTGAGGTTTGATTTATACACACGCACACATTGGAAAGGTTGGCACAGGTTTAACAGCTATGACCCCTTTTACCCAGACTATAAGGTAGTCATCACTGCAACCAGTCAACTCCTTATCAGCTACTTTAAGGCCCTTAACAAAGGGTGTCCAATCTTTCTGTGTAATATTAATATTAATACAAATGGTAGTTTGACCAAGAGCAGTGCTATTAGGAGTGGCCCATGCAGTGTCACCAAATAAATATGCAAGTACTCAGAGCTGAAATATGTCTCGCAGATCAGCTACAATGAAATATTTAATATATTTAATAAGACACTACTATACACACATATATATATATATATATATACACACACACATATATATATATATATATATATATATATATATACACACACACATATATATATATATATATATATATATATATATATATATATACATATACACACACACATACACACACACACACACAGTAACAGAGTTCAAAATCACAGGAAATATTTAAAACATTGTAAGATAGTCTCAAATAAAGAAAAACATTTAAACTATACTTCACTATATTCCTGACTGAATCTAAGAGAATTATATTGTTCCCTAGACTTACTTACTCATAGCAAGGTAGATGTGTGGTGAACGGGTCTTCTCAGGTCAAAGACAACATACAGAATTGTTCTCTGTCTCTCACACAGACTTCTCAAATTAATGTGTCAAATATTACTGCTGGGATAGCTTGCAGAATGACATTTCTTGACATCTGACTATCCCAGGTAAAACCCTGACTGCTGAAAGCTAGTAGTATTTAGCATCCACCTGTGAAAATACATAGACCTCAGATCTTTTGGCAAATGGTGGAAGTCATAAAATAATTTACATTCCTCCACCTTTAAAGACTATACAGAAAACTTCTCTAGCACAAACATTGTCTGTTGCTGCACTGAAACTGAAAGATTAAATTACTTTATGGCTGGGCCATAAAAAATGTTATTTCAGCTATTTTTCTGAAGTTTTGCAAGTTAACCACCTTTGTTCAAGTTTCTCTTGTTAAAATATATACAGTTATATGGTTACAATAGTGTATATACATTTCTGTTCTATTCCAGTAGGGTATACTGTGAATGCATCTTTAAACACAGTACTTTACAAACCCTTTTCAACACACATCTGTACCAACAGTTTGATATATACCTGACATACAGTTCTAATACATTTATAACACAAGTATCTTATATGAATCATCTTGATATTCACAAATGAAAATTATTTACAAAATTCCAGATAGCTGGGCTGGCAATATCTGCTTTCGTGACAACAGCTATCATAGTTTCTTTCACCAGAATGAATATTTGATTACACAAGTTGACTGAAACGAGGACCTAACATATGGACAGGTCATCATGCATCTGTTCGGCTTGAAAGCTAGGTGTGACAATTACAAAGTTAAAAAAAATAAAGGTAAAGCTCTCTCTAAATATTTTCCAAGTAACAGTAGACACTAGACCCTGCCCAGTATGCCAGGATCATTACAATAGCAGAGTTAAGATCCCAGTGGACCAGACTGTTCAAGCAATAAACCACTTAGTCAGTACATGCCCCTGCTGAATACAGCAACCGCAGACTCACAAGGCTGCTGTAGGGTGGGGACAGGATTTAGGCACCCCCCCATTGAAGCAGTAAGAGGTTGCCCCAATGTCCTCAGTCTCATTGGTTCCAGACAGGGGTTGGGTTGAGCTTGAGGGGAGGTTAAGGCGGGTGCAATAGACCCGGTGAATGAGAAGCATAACCTGGTAGCAGCTGATGATCAGCTTTTGACCAGAATCATAAGGAACAACATCAGCTTGGTATTTTCGCTATTCTTAGATTTATCAAAAGGATTTGACACCATATCTCATCATCATCATCGTACTGAAATTTTCTTCCCATGTCCTTGCATGTCCCTCTCTCTCATGGTTCCATAGCTGATTGACAGGCAGCAAGTAGTCAAATGGAACAGAAATCTCTACTCCTTCCTTCTGGTCACCATCAGCATACCGCAAGGATCACTATCAGCCCACACACACCCCCCTATTAAACATTTTTGTAAACAAACTGCACACTGCCATCCGCCTGGCTAGCAAAGGTCAACACATGGACAACTCTGTACCACCACCCCTACCCACACTTCAGGACGTCACTCAAAATTTTTTTACTGCTATTAAAACTTGACTAAAACCCACAAATCTTAAACACAAACCTTATATTCTTCATTCCTAAACTATATCAAAATGAAATAAGAGTGTTCATAATAACCTCATCCTACAACACAAATTGAAACTGTAACCAAAACAAAACTACTGTGCATACTGACAATAACCTCAAATATGACCAACACATATTGCAAGCTATAAAAAAATGCACACTATAAACTTATTTCCCTCTATAGAGGCAAATGCTACCATCTGGCTATCTTCTTCCATCTCTACTATATGCCTCAGTTACTCTTACAAACCTAAATAGCTAAACTCTCAACCTGTTGCAACAAAGTATCCAATTTAACCTTACATACAGGTAAAAAGTAACCATTTAATCAGGGAGATGTGCTTTGCAGAGACCAGGTGAACAGCAATATCAAAAAAAGTGTTGATTACGTGCAGACAGAGCAGGTTACACAGGTGGGTCATTCACTAGCAACAAAAAAATATATTAATGAACAATCAAGCAAAAATATTCACAAGATCATCAATTATTTTAAAATGCTAGTTAAAGTATCCTACGTGTGAGAAACATACCCTCCCCCCTTAAGGTAGGCAAACGGATTTTACACGTGGCAGAAAAGTTTGTTTTGGAGTTTTGTTGAGTGAATATTAAGACAGTGCAAGTCGAAATGTTCTCTTACTATGGAGAACATGTCTAGAAACTTGAGGCAAGGGCTCAGATGTGCTGTACAGCTATATAATTTTACTTATTTCTCAGTCACAGGGTATCCCTCCCTACTTCCATTTTTAGCAAGAGAGTGTGCCATTTATTCTTGCACTGTGCTAATAAATAGCCTAGGGTATGGAACCAAGGATTCCGGATACTTAGTCACATAAATAATTCTAATTTTGTTACTTTGGGGTTATAATTCAGATCATGCAGTTAGGTCAGGGTTGATCCTATAACTTTTAGACCTCTTCTTAACACAACTGCAATACTTAAAAAGGTTAAGCTGCTTTACGGGTAGGTGCTGAAAGCGGTTTGATTTCTGACATCTAGATCGGCCAACTCTTACATCCCAGTCCTTTTTACTTTGTTGACACAGTCAAATGATGTATTAAACCCAAGTGACATGACCTTCCTGCTTTGACTCCATGCTGCTCTGGATCCTGTACTCCACTGGTCATAAATTACTAAAGAGATCTTTCTTTTCTGTGGGTTTCCATCAATTTTCTAAGCAATTAGGTTAAACTAACTGCAGTTCTCTGCCTCTTTCTTGCCAATGACTGCGACAGGAAATAAGATCTGCTACCTTCTAGTCTTCTTTCGCTAATCTGTCCTCTTCTGATCTAATGTAGAGGGTGGATGGAGGTGCAACTACTTAAAAATCAGTTTAGAATTCTGAAGTGAATCCCAATGGGCCTCATTGTGCCATTAGCTCGTTAACTCTGGGTCTCCTGATAATGTGGTGATGTTTATCATGCCAGTATTGTTAGCTGTGTTGGCTGTTTTGTCCCATTCAATCCAATTCCGCATGGAAGGCAGACCACACAAAGCACCTTTGTCTCACTGTAGCTTAATCACGGTGCTGAACTTGTGGTATTATGTGTCGTGATTACACTAAACATGAAAAAAAAAATCACGTCTAACATTGTAGTACTTAAACTACTATACCCGCTTCTAATTAGCACAACCAGATTACTATTCCATCACTACTTCTCTGTTAACACTCAGACTTGCTCATCTCTAATGCCTCACTCGATTGTATTTCCTAAATTATTCCTACCTATGTTATATACACCACTATCTGTAAATTCTCAGTACAAGGCTTGTAAATGTAATGTTTAATAGCAATACAAATTTAGGTGACTAATATGCTATGCATTCAGTTAAAATGCATTATAAAAATTGTTGCAAATATATTGATTGCATTAAATTTGTTTCCTTGGAGCTTTTCTCCTTTGGCATCTACTGAAAAAGGATACCTGAGCTCATTCGAAGTGTCCTGCTAAATGAATGTCAAATAAATAAAATAAATGCCAGCTGTAAAAGAAGAAAAAAAAAAAAAAAAAAAAAGCAAATGTCTGCTTTTCTTTATAAGCTAAAATGATTTTCTCATATTTAATTTTTGTTCTGAATCACAGCCTGCAGTCAGGTATGTAACATACAATTATCGGATTACAAGTCTGCAGTAATTTAAGAGTTCATTCCGAACCATTTACTGTGTCAGTAGACTAGCACCCCTCCCAACCTAGAGTAAAATATTTTTTGTTCAGTATGGATTGATGCACCTTTCTTATTTTGTCTTCTATTTCTTAATGTGCCTAATAAAAGTTTCATTCTCCATTTCTAATACTAATTTCCTCAATCTGGTACATTTGCTATCACTGCCGTCCCCATTTCTTTTTTACTTTAATATTGTTCTTCCTTCTGCACTTCCATGTTTACAAAGATGTTATACTTTTTGAAAGCTGTCTTTTTAGTTTACCTTCCCCTACCACCTATTTTGAGAACCAATGGAATATAGGTTCATAGGTAGGTACTAGGCTATCTGCCCTAGGGCATTTATAAGCCTAGCCAGAATGTGTTGGCTTTCACCTCCCTTTTAGACTAGATTCCCGAGCCTCTGTCCAGTAGGGCCATAGAAGTGATCGCAGGAGTGAATTTACCATTTCCCATCCACTCGTCAAGATTTCTCTTGAAGAGGGTCAGCGAGGAGCTGTGCCTAACATGGACCAAGACTGTTTATAGCTGTGCTGAGGTTTAAATCCCTGGGGCGTGTAGCTCTAATGGATTTGGTTTTCTTGAGGTGGAGCATGTCCATTAGTTCTGGGTTAGACATGGCCTTGTACGTCAGGCAGAGATCGCCTCTGAGTAGGCGGTAAGCAACTGAGTAGAGCCGGAGTTTCTTTAGTCGAGCTGCATAGGGCATCTGTTTGAGGCCCACGATCCTCTTGGTGAGGTACTTTTGAGGTCTCTCCAGCTGTTGCAGGTGTCGGGTAATGTACATCCCAAATGGGGCATTGTACTCAATTATGGGCCTGATGAGTAGAGGGGCACAATGACCTCTCTGTCTAGATGTGAACCCTTTTGTCATTAGGTGAGCTATATAGAAGGTTTTTCTAACCACTTTGGCAATGTGATTGTCAAAGGAGAGGTTACTATCTACTTGGGTCCCCAGATCTCTAATTACTTCTTCCGTACTTCGTGGATTACCTCCTATGTGGTCGTTTGTGGGCACTGTTTTTCCCAAAGGGGATGACTATACATTTTTTGGCATTTAGCTTGAGGCCATGGTTCTGACATCAGGTATCAGTCTCCATAAGACCCCTCTGGAGGATGCTTGTGTCAGCTGGAGAGTCGATTATGGCTCCCAGTTTGCAATCATCTGTGAACTTGGTCAGCCACAGTCCTCCAGTGCTTGCCTGTACCTCAGAGAAGTATATACCGAACAAGAGGGGTCCCAGGACAGAGCCCTGTGGGACGCCACTTGTAACCAGTTTAGAGTCAGACATGGCACCTGCAACTCTGACCATGTGAGCTCTATCCCTGAGCTAGTTTGCAACCCATCCTGTGACGAATGGGTTGATATTTAGGCTGGAAAGCTTATTTGTGATACCAGAGTGGGGTATTGTGTCGAAGGCCTTTGCGAGGTCCAAGTAGGCTGTGTGGACTGCCCTTCCCTCATCTATGGCTTTGGTAATGGTTTTGAAGAAGTCAGCTAGGTTTAGGAGGCAAGATCTGCATTTAACAAAGCCGAATTGGGTAGGGTCCAGTGTCTGGAGGTTTCCAATGTCTTTGTTTATGAGATCCGTGATGATGCGCTCCATAGCCTTACAGACCAGGCTAGTCAGGCTTATAGGGTGATAGTTCCCGGGATCCATTGTGGCGCCCCCTTTGTGGAGCAGGATTATCATTGCTGTATGCCACTCTTTGGGTACATAACCTGTGGTGAGGCTGAGTTGGAAAGTACAGTTGTGTACATTTACCATAAATGCAGATGTTCGAGAGTATTCACTGTTGCAGTCATATTTGGGTTATCCTGCTGGCAGGTTGCCCTCAGTTGGCCTGAATTCCAAAGACTTGGGTCCTGCGACGGTTGCTGTTGCCTCTTCCCTGATGTCAGGTCTATAAAAGATGCAGCTGATGCCATTTTATTTAGTTTTTCTTGCTCCAGATGTCAGGTGCTCCCAAAAGGGTAGGCTAAAATTATGTAAATAAAACATACATGTACCAAAATAAGTGTTACCTTCATCTATAAGCAAATACACCACCTAGGTTGCATAGATTAGAGAAGTAAAGTTAAGTTCCAGCAAAAATAAGGGGGGTGGCAGGTGGGTAAACCTGGACTGCAACAGTGAATACACTCGAACATCTACATTTATGGTAAGTGTACACAACTGTACTAAGTTCTTCGTGTTTCACTGTTGCAGTCATTACATTTGGGTTGAGTCCCAAAGTTATGGTTGGGGGGCTGGAGCTAAAAAGCATTGGGAGCAGCTATGAGGCCCTGCAGAACTGCAGTGGCAAAGCCTGCCCTAGATTTAGAGTACAGAGGCGTATTGTAATGTTTTGTAAAGGTATGCACTGAGCTCTAGTAGCAGCCTCTAAAATGTCTTTGGTTGGTACTCCCCTGAGAAAGGCTGCAGAAGTGGCCACAGCTCTGGTTGAATGTGGCCTAATGCCCTTAGGCACTGGTTTGCCATGCTGTGAGTAGCAGAAACAAATGCAGTGGCCTATCCACTTTGAAATAGTCTGCTTGGAGATAGCCTTTCCTTGTGATGCTGTGGCATATGCCACCAGTAACTGTTCTGTCTTTCTGAAAACTTTAGTTTTGTTCCAAGTAAAATCTAAGTTGTACGTCCAAAGAATGCAGAATTTTCTCCCCCTTGTTCTGTGGATTTGGATAAAAAATTGGCAAATTAATTGTTTGGTTAAGGGCTACACTGGATACCACCTTAAGCATAAATGTAGGGTTTGTTCTCAGAGAGACCCTGCCTAGATAAAAAATAATATGGGGTTCCACAGCCATGAGAGATTGTAGCTCTGAAACTCATCTTGCTAAAGTTATTGCTAGGAGCAAAGCTGTTTTCCAAGATAAGAACTTTATATCCACAGTAGCCACTGGCTCAAAAGAAGGTAAGGTGAGTTTTTCCAAGACATAATTGAGGTCCCATGCAGGCAATGACGTTCTCCTTGGAGGCCTTAAGTTTTTGGCTCCTCCGAGGTACTGCCTTAATAAAGGATGAGAAAAGATTGGTGGCTCTGTATTGTAATGAGCCGAAATGGCAGAGGCATAGATTTTAATTGATGAAAAAGATGGGCCTTTGTCCAGCATCTCAGTTAAGTATTGCAAAATCAGAGGAATATTTGGGACAGCTGTATCAGTTCCTTGAGCTTGGTTGCAAGCGCAAAATCTCTTCCATTTCCCAGCATAGGATTTTCTAGTACTAGGCCTTCTGACTTCTAAAATGACATCCATCACAGCTTTACTGAGAGGTGTGGTTTGTATGGCTACATTACCCACCAAGCTGCCAGGTTTAGGGTCCTGAGCTGGCTATGCATAATCTGATTGTTTTGCTGGGACAGTAGATGAGGTATTTGAGCTAAGGTCCAGGCTGGGCATTGGGACATGTTTCTTAAGATCGGATACCAGTACTGGCGTGGCCAGTCTGGAGCAATCAGAATAATTTTTGGTTTCTCCTGCCTGACCTTTAGGAGTACCTTGGGGAGGAGAGGCAGTGGAGGAAAGGCATACACTGATAGGTTTGTCCAGTTGAAGGATAAGGCGTCCACTTTCCAAGCTGGTCTGTTAAGTTCTTGTGCAGAATCTTTTTAGTTGATTGTTTTGAGGGGAAGCAATTATATCTATGTCCGGTCGTCCCCATTTCTTTGATATCATGCTGAAGACTTGTGGATCCAGGTGTCACTCGTGGGGATCCATGAGGTTTCTGCTTAGTTCATCTGCCAGAGCATTTTCCTTTCCTGGCAGGAATTGTGCCTGCAGATGAACTTGGTAAGTCAATGCTGTGTCCCATAAAGCCATGGCCAGTCTGCACAGGAGATGAGAAAGAGCCTGTTTACTGCATTTCCTGTGTTGCAGTTAACTTAAAATCGTTTTTTTCTCTAAAAACTGCATTTTACCTGATTTTGGCCTAGCACTCAAGTGTGGGGTCATTTATTACACTGTTGTGATTATTTTGCTGCTTGTGTATCTCTGCTACCTTTAAACTACAACAAAAAGAAAAAAAAAATATTGCTTTTTTCCCACTTTCTGAAAGTTAAGAAAGTTCAGTTACAGATTTGCTGTTCTGAACTGTTTATAAGTTTCTAGAAGGCCAGTGCTTGCTTGGGCTAAAGGGAAGTCTCTGTGTTCACCAGTGGGAGTGGTTAACACTGAACAGCCTGCCTGTCCCTGTAGGAGTGGTTACTACCTAGAAGCTGTAGTTTTATTTGCCATTTTGGGTCAATTCTAAATTCCTTGATCTCTCTCTCTTAAAACCCTACAACTCTCCTTTTGCGTGGTTTTGCGCACTGAGCAGCGTCGGGCAGCACCGCCTAAACAGGTTTAAATTATTCCAGGCTCCACAAAGTCTGCTTTTCACTTTTTCCCTTAGAACTGTTCAAACTCAAAGTAATCACTCTATTCTCTTTCTAAAACCCTGCACTTGCTCAGCTCTTATAAGGAAACACTAACTAACTAAATCACTACACCCTCCTTGACGTCTCATAAGTATTAGGCTCCCGATTGGTCCTTCCTGATAAAGTGAAAAATCAGTTCCCTTCCCTAATCTGATCAGTAAAAAACAGTTCCCTATACTAATCTGGTATGTTCAAGGGTCAGTTTCAAGGTTACTCTCCAGTCCAGCTGGTGAATTTGGGAATTTTGAGGCAATGTTACACTTGCCTTATGTACACAGACAACCCTCTCCTCCTTCCAACAAACTAATATATGTGAGAGATGCAGTTACACAGCCAAACTGGAGGCAGAGCTCTCCCAACCTAAGACTGGCACAGTCAGGAGGAAAAGGTAACCACCCACACCACAAATCCAGTCTCACACAGACCTATTGCATCTGCATACCCAACACAAACATACTCAGAGTCTCTAAATAACAATCTGCCTAAACAGCAAAGACCTCCTAAGCAGATATCCCAGCAACAGCCACCCCTCAACAATACCCACGAATCACATATCTCACAAAATCGGTGTGCCTCACAGTCACAGCCCTTAAGGCAAAATAACACACCAAATACACTTGTTATAGGGGACTCTATTGTCCGGCACACTGACGTCCCACTCACCAGACTGAACAAGGAGAAGGTCACTGTAAGCTGCCTGTTGGGTGCCAGGATCCACCACATAATGCAAGAGCACTCAGGTCACTCCAAAGCAAGTACAAGTATGACTCCGTCATTGTCCATGCTGGTGTGAATGACCTGAGATGTACCTCCCTGGAATACATGAAGAGAGACCTAGAGGAGCTCTCTGACCATGTAGCCCAGGCTGGTATGACCCTGACCTTGAGTAGCATCTTGCCCTCACCAAGAATGATGCCACAGTATAAAGACAAAATGATCAGTTTCAACAATTGGCTAAAGTATTGGTGTCATTCAAAGGGGATCCAGTGTCTGTCAGCCTGGGATGACATGCTCAACAAGCCATGTTGCTTCGCTAGGGACGGCTTGCACCTGTCACCCTTAGGCTTTCGTATACTGGCCAAGGCTCTTGCCATCCCCACAGTGCCTTTTTTAGGCAAGGCTCAAAGGACAAACTCACCTCCATAGACAACCCAAGGATAAAAAAACTAAAGGTAATGCTACTCAATGCCAGAAGTCTAAACCTCAAGATGCACGCACTCGAGGCTCTCCTCAGTATGGAGAAAATCGATGTCTGTGCAGTAACAGAAACCTGGTTCAAGGCTCCTGAGAGCACCCCAGCACTACCAGGTTATAACTCATACCATGCGTTTCGGCCCCAAAACTCGGACCGAAGCACAAAAGGAGGGGGAGTATCTATATTCATCAAAGATACCTACACCTCCAGGTTAGTGGCACTGCAGGAAGCATCGGAAACCATCCATGTGCAACTAACAGCGGGCAAAACTGCCTTTCAGTTTGTAGCCTGCTACAGAACACCCTCCCTATTACAGGAACCCCACTTGGCCTTCCTGAGAACACTGGAGAATATGAAGGTCTCTCCAAACACTATGTTATTGGGTGACTTCACTTACCCAAGCACTGACTGGGAAAACTACTCAAGCCCAAACACCCTCACCCAACGGTTCCTTGAATTTATAAACTCTAACGCAATGGAACAACTGGTCACCACTCCCACAAGAGGGAACAACATATTGGACCTGGTCATCACCAACATGGGGACTCTATGTTTCACACCAGAGGTAAACCCCTCATTGGTAAGATCAGACCATAAACAAATTTCCCTGGACATCCATATCCCGTCCCCACCCCCAGCCAAGGAAATCACTGTAAAGAATTTCTCAAAAGCCAACTTTGCACTTCTCAAGACTGAGGTGGAATCCTTTAAAGCCCCTGGGCCAGAGGATAATACAGCCCAATCCGCAGAATCCTTTTACAAATGCATTCTAGGAGCACCTGCAGGAATGCATGGATCGTGCTATCCCAAATAAAACCAAGACTCACTCCTCCAAAAACAGGAGACCGGTCTGGACACCGGCCATAAATAAGCTACACAACAGAAGGAGGAAGCTACTGCATGACAGAGCAAAATCCCAAAAAGGGAAGGCATCTCTGATCAGTATTAGCAAGAAACTTCGATCCCTCATAAAATCATCAAAGGCCAGCTTTGAAAGAAAAATTGCCCTAGACACTAAAGATAATCACAAGGCCTTCTTTAGTTATGTCAGGAACATGGGCGGAAACTCCCAGTATGCTCTGAAGTGTTGCATAATGGTACAAAATATACCAAACCTACAGACATAGCCAACATCCTGGCAGACAGATTCAGCGCAAACTTCTCCCCCCCTCCTCCCCTAAAGGAGTAAATGCCTATCCCAACTGAATGTAACCTCCCTGACATCACAGATGCACAGGTGAAAGCTGCCCTCTCCAAAGCAAAAAATACAGCATCTATGGGACCGGACGGTGTCCCAGGCTGTGTCTTACACGAGCTCCAAGAAGAACTGAACCCTCACATTAAGTCACTGTTCAAACTTAGCCTTACTACAGGATATGTACCCAAAGAATGGCATACAGCTACAGTGGTCCCACTCCACAAAGGTGGCGCCACAAAGGACCCCGGAAACTATCACCCCATAAGCCTGACTAGTCTGGTCTGTAAAGCTATGGAGCGTATTATCATGGAACTCATAAACAAAGACATTGAGAACCTCCAGACACCGGACCCTACCCAATTCGGCTTTGTTAAGGGCAGATCTTGCCTCTTAAACCTAGTTCATTTCTTTGAAACAGTTACCAAAGCCATAGACAAGGGCAAGGTAGTCCACACAGCCTACCTGGACCTCCCAAAAGCCTTCGACACAATACCCCACTCGGCCATCATAAATAAGCTTACCAGCTTAAATATCAACCCCTATATCACAAGATGGGTTGCAAACTGGCTCAGAGATAGAACCCACATGGTCAGAATCGCAGGTGCCATGTCCGAATCCAAACCAGTTACAAGTGGTGTCCCACAGGGCTCAGTTCTGGGACCTCTCTTGTTCAGTATATACTTCTCTGAGGTTCAGGCTAACACGGGGGGATTATGGCTGACAAAGTTCACAGATGACTGCAAACTGGGGGCCATAATCAAATCTCCAGCTGACACAAGCATCCTCCAAAAGGGTCTCACAGAGACGGATGCTTGGTGCCAGAGCCACGGCCTGAAGCTAAATGCTAAAAAGTGCATAGTCATCCCCTTTGGGAAAAACAAGGTGCCCACTAATTACCACATAGGTGGTAATCCATTAAGTACGGAAGTAGTAATTAGAGATTTGGGGACCAACGTAGATAGTAATCTCTCCTTTGATAATCAGGTTGCCAAAGTGGTTAGAAAGACCTTCTATATAGCCCACCTTATCACAAAAGGGTTCGCATCTAGATCAAGAGAGGTCATTGTGCCCCTCTACTCATCACTCATCAGGCGCATAATTTAATACAATGCCCCTTTTGGGATGTACCTTACCCGACACCAGCAGCAACTGGAGAGACCGCAGAAGTACCTCACCAAGAGGATCATGGGCTACAAACAGATGTCCTATGCAGCTCGACTAAAGAAACTCCAGCTCTACTCAGTTGCTTACCGCCTACTCAGAGGCGATCTATGCCTGACGTACAAAGCCATGTCAAACCCAGAATTAATGGACATGCCCCACCTCAAAAAATCCAAGTCCGTTAGAGCTACACGCTCCAGGGACCTAAACCTCAGCACAAAAATAAATAGGACATGCTGGAGGGACAGATTCATTTCCCAGAGGCTCCCATCACTCTGGAATAGAATCCCAATTCATGTTAGACATAGCCCCTCGCTGACCCTCTTCAAGCGAAATCTGGACGCATGGATGGGAAATCGCAAATTCACCCCTGGGATCTCTTCTGTGTCCCTGCTAGACAGAGGCACAGTAAACTAATCTTAAAAGGGTACCTTCTGTGACCTACTTTACAGAGGCACAGTAGGCTAATCTAATAGGGAGGCGGAAGCCAAATACAGTCTGGCTAGGCCTATAAATGCCCTAGGGCAGATAGTCTAGTATCTACCTATGAACCTATGAACTACGGTGGGTAGTGTCACCCATTTTATTGTTGTAGTACCCCCATTTTAAGCACTTAAATGCTTCTGATGTAATAATTTCCAGCTAGTGATACAGAGTTAAAGTTTCATTTACCTCAATATACTTATTGGTTAGCAAGACACAGGATACAATAACTGTGCAAAGTAAATGAATGATGCAAGTTAAAAATGCAGTTGGATACAAGCTTCCAGTATTTATTATACTCCACACAAGACATGGATATCTGCTAAAAGCAAGATTCCAAAACTTCTGTTCTTTAGAAGGTTTAATAAATAAAAAACATCTTCAAATAACAATGCTAATGTCGATTTTTCCAAACTTATCTCCAGATAGTTCAACTAATTAAAACTATACACATTCCAAGTTCCTGGTATCAATAGTATAGATACCACACAGCTGTAAACAATACTCACTTAAAAATGTTTAAAGTGTCTAAATGCATTACACTTCATACAGAGGTGAACCTTTACACCCTAAATACGTACACTCGTAATAAGGTACACCCCCTCAGCACTCTATCAGTTTTGCATCACAAACAGCAATACAGAACAGCCACAAGGAAAGTACAGTTGTGTACACTTACCATAAATGTAGATGGTAGTGTGTATTCACTGTTGCAGTCATTACATTTGGGTTATATGCTTGCAGTAGCCCTCAGTCGGCCTGATTAACAAAGTCTTGGGCCCTACGTCGGATGCAGTCTCTTCTTTCGTGACGTCAGGTCATCCGGGGTATAAAACATGCAGCAAATGTCATTACATCAGTTTTTCTTGCCCCAGATGTCAAGTGCCCCCCCTAATGAAAAGCAATCAAATCTATAAATATACAAGGTTATACCTCCAACAAAAAAACAAATACACCAAAAAGCTTTTAAACATTGAAAGGGAGAGAAGAGGTATTGCCAAAAGAAGTCAGGGGGCTGGAGGGAGGGTAACCAGGACTGCAAAAAACACACTCTGGCTAGGCTTATAAATGCCCTAGGGCAGATAGCTTAGTATGAACCTATGAACCTAATACACTCGAACATCTACATTTATGGTAAGTGTACACAACTGTACTATGTTCGTGTTTCACTGTTGCAGTCATTGCATTTGGGTAGATTCCCAAAGCTAAGGATGGGAGGAGGAATTTAGATAGCATTAGGACCAGCTATAAGGCCCTCCAAAATTGCAGTGGCAAAGCCAGCTCTGGATTTAGAGAAAATTGGCAAATAGTAATGCTTGGTGAAAGTATGTCCAGAACTCCAGGTAGCAGCTTCTATGATGTCCCTGATAGGTACGCTTCTGAGAAAGGCAGTAGAGGTAGACACAGCCCTGGTTGAGTGCGGTCTGATCCCCTGTGGGATAGGTTTTCCATGGTGCTTATAGCAGAAATGAATGCAATGACCTATCCATTGGAGATGGTTTGCTTTGAAATAGCCTTCCCCTCTGTCCCTACAGCAAATGCCACCAGCAGTGCAGTTGTTCAGATTTCCTTTGAGGTTTAGTCCTGTGCAAGTAGAATCTAAGTTGTCTGTGCACATGTAAGGAGTGCAGTATCCATTCCCCTTTGTTCTGTGGATTAGGAAAGAAGGTTGGCAAATGAAAGGCCACACTGGATACCACCTTTGGCATGAAAGAGGGATTGGTCCTGAGGGACACACTGTCCGCATGAAAGATGATGAAAGGATCCACTACCATAAGGGCCTGTAATTCTGACACCCATCTTGCTGAAGTGATGGCTAAAAGGAAAGCTGTTTTCCAAGAAAGGAATTTTAAATCTGCAGTAGCAGCTGGCTCGAAAGGAGGAAGGTGAGTTTCTCCAATTCAAAGTTAAGGACCCAGACTGGAGTTGGAGCTCTCCTGGGTGGTCTTAATTTTTTTTTTTGGCCCCTCTGAAGAACTGCTTGAGCAGTGGATGAGAGAAGAGGGGAGGTTCTGTGTTATAATGAGCTGAAATGGCTGAGGCATGAATTTTTATTGAGGAAAAAAAAGACAGACCCTTGTGAAGCATCTCAGTTGAGCATTGTAAAATCAGAGGTAAATTGGGCACTGCTGTGCTCATCCCTTGAGACAGATTCCAGGCACAGAATCTTTTCCATTTTTCAGCATAAGATTTTCTAATACTAGGCCTCCTTGCCTCTAAAATGACATCCATCACTGGTTTACTGAGGGATGGTAAAGGAGAGCTTAGGTAATTAGCCGGACTGCTAGGTTCAGTGTTTGAAGCTGAGGGTGCAGAATCTGGTCCTCCTGCAGAATCTGGTCCTCCTGCTGAGACAGCAGGGTAGGAGTCTGAGGCAGGTGCCATGGATCCAACAGTGACACTGCGCAGGAGGGGGTACCAGTGTTGGCGTAGCCAGTCTGGTGCAATCAAAATTATCCTTAGTTTGTCTTGTTTGATCTTTAGTAGTACTTTGGAGAGCAGAGGAGGAAAGGCATAAACTGATAAGTTTTTCCAGCTGAAGGACAGAGCATCCACTTTCCAAGCTTGTCTGTGGGGAGTCCTTGCACAAAATATTTCTAATTGATAGTTCTGGGGGGAGGCAAACAGCTCTATATCTAGGCTCCCCTATTTGCTTGTCAACATGTTGAAAATGCTTGGCTCCAGTTTACACTCGTGAGGGTTCATGAGGTTTCCGCTTAGTCCGTCTGCCAGTGTATTAGTTTTCCTGGCAGGAATTGAGCTTGTAAATGCACCTGGTAGCTCAAGGCTGTGTTCCACAATGCCATGGCTAGTCTGCAGAGGGGGTAAGAATGTGCACCCCCCTGCTTATGTACCACATAACAGTGGTGTTGTCCGTCTTTACCATTAATTGTCCTGGAAGAATGTGGTCCTTGAAGGCTCTCAGAGCATTCTGTACAGCTAACATTTCTTTATGAAGAAATTATTTTTTTTCCATTTGCCCTGAATGCACTTCCCTGCCAGGTGCCCCCCCCCCCCATGCATAGTCTGATGCATCTGTTAGGGTTTTGGTGGCAGGGGGTAGTGTGAATGGTAGTCCCTTGTTTTGGTGGCAGGCCTCTGCCCACCAAAGGAACTCTAGGCGTAGGCAAGGAAGGACAGGAATCATTGCTTCTAGATCCTGAGAATGTTGACACCATAGACTTTTTAGATACCATTGTAGTTTCCTTATATGCAGTCTTGCATATGGAATTAGAAGAATGCAGGAGGCCATGGACCCCAAAGGCTTGTAGTATTTGCCTTGCAGATAGCAGGGTTTTTGTGGCCACTTGCTTGAAGTAGGTTGTCAAGTGAATTTGTTTCTCTGGCATGAGGAAAGCCACCTGGGAAGTTGTATTCAAGCTTGCTCACAGGAATATAATTTGTTGACAGGGTACCAGGTGTGATTTCTTTTCATTTATGGTGTACCTCAGACAAGTTAGCACCCTTTGCATACAAGCCAGATGATTCAAAAGAATGTCCTGGTTTTCTGCCTGAATTAGACAATCGTCCAGGTATGGGTATATTTGAATATTTCTTTGCCTGCAAAATGCAATGACTGGAGCTAGGCACTTTGTGAATACCCTGGGCGCAGTAGATAAGCCAAAGGCCAGTGCAGAGAACTGATGGTGTGTGTAGCCTGCTTTGAAGTATAGGTATCTTCTGCAAAATTCCCTGATTGGGATGTGCAGGTATGCTTCCTTTAAAACTAGTGTTGCCAACCAGGCATCTTTGCTTAGCATAGGAAGCAACTGGTGAAGAGTCAGCATCTTGAATTTTGGAATCACCAAAAAGATGTTTAGAGTACACAGGTCCAGGATAGGACACCATGAATTGTCTTTTCTGGGTAGCAGGAAAAATGAGTAGAAACCTTGTCCCTTTTCCTCTTCTGGTACCAATTGAATAGCCCCTATGTTTAAGAGAGAGAGTACTTGCTTTTGGGCCACTGCCCACTGATTTGGAGGTAGATCCAGCCATCCGCTTGGAGTTGGTAATGTGTGGAAGGGAAATCTGTATCCTTGAGACACTATAACACCCTATTGTCCTGGGTAACGAGTCCCCAATTATTTGCATGATGTGCAATCCCCCCCCCCCCCCAAGGGGGCAGTCAATTAAGAAGTGCTTGGAAGTTTTAAAAAGTCATGGAGACAGTTTACCATGGTGGGGGAGAGTTTTATTACTCCCAGATTTGGAAGTGGAGGCCCCCCACTGCTTAGTCCTGTGTGTCCCCTGGGACTGAAGCCTGGGAGCTCTGCTGGATCTGGGTTTGGACTGAGAAGGTCTGGAAGAGGCAGGAAAGGACCAATTCTTAGAAGGCCAATGCCTACTCAATCTTGGAGGTTGTATTTGTAAAAAATCTAACAGTTTGCATATATTTAGCTTTTTCCTCCATCTTTTTAAGAACTTCTTCTGCCTTGTTGCCAAACAGGAGGTCCTGATTTAAGGGAGCATCCAGTAATTTCGCTTTAACATGTTTTGGCAAGGATTGCTCCTTAAGCCAATCATGCCTTCAAAGTACAGACCCAGTTACTGCAGCCCTGCAAGATGTCTCTAGTGAATCAAAACCACATTGCAATGTACATTCTCCAACTTGTTCAGCAAAATGCATTAAATCCTGTAAATCCTTATTTTCAGCACAATCAGGAATCATCATTTTCTATTTAAGCAATCCAATAATATGCTGCTGATACTTCAACATATGAAACTGGCAGTTTAAGGCCCTAATGGCCAAAGTTGCAGAAGTGTATACCTTCTTACCCCATCTCTCCAGCACCCTGGAATCTCTATCAGAGGGGCTAGGATTTTTGGCAGTAGTAGCTTTAATGCCCTTGGGTCCCTGTGAAATAGTCTCAGGATCTGCAGTAGGATTTTTGAAAAGGAACTTGTGAGAGTCAGGAACCCTGTAATATCTATCAGGTTTTCTGGAAGCAGGAGGTAGAGAGTCAGGGGCCATGCTAGATTCCGAAAAGACATCAATAATGTCCAGTACAGGAGGTATAGCTAAAGGCCTGTGCTGGAGCAGGAGTAAGAAATCCCTAAGCCTCTTTGTAGAATCAAAGAAATCCTGACTTTCTCAATGAAAATGCTCCCTGAGAGTATGTAAGGTTTCACCAAAAGAGAAATCCTCTGGGGGGCGGGGGCAGAGGGAATAGAGTACTCAGCATCAGAATCCTCATCGGTAGACAGGGGTAAATCCTGGTCATCAGAGGAAACAGAAATTTCAGAATCCTGGTTAGAATTATCATAAGCAAACTCAGTCCTAGGTCTCTTAGAGGGGGAAGGTTGGCTTCCCCTGATTAAAGTAATAAGGTCTTCAGCCATTCTTATCATTTGTTTTTTTAAGCATAGAGGCCTGACCATGCAGTCTGGGTGTCAGTTTTCTAGGCATGGTTCGAATTTTAGGTCTTGAAGAAGATGGCATTGGTTTAATATGAAAGTCAGTAGGCCTGAATACACCCTCAGAAGCCGGTGCCTGCACAGTGGCTCCAGACCCATCCAAGGTAGACACTTCCGCAGGTTCCATAGTTGAAGCATCTCACGGCATACCGGACTCCAAATGGGTCTCAGTAGAGGCCTGTGAATCTGAAGTAGCAGGTATCAGGGGCTGCGAAAGCACCTCACTGAGTACTGGTGAACTGGGCTGCCTGTCTGTCTTTATCTTTGTGCTTTTTTGGAATGTCGGTAGTCGGATGGCTTACCAAAGACATATCAGGATAATTGAACCAAGCACCAAAATATTTAGAAGTGCAAATATACAGACGATGGATAGTTCATGGTTTAAATAAGGTACAAAACCAACAGCAAGGTACGTCGTGGTCAGGGCCTAGGCAAGGAACACAGTACGAATGAAAATCTTTGAGGTATTTGCTTTCCACAAGAAATGCAATTATTTACTTTTACTGATATCGGTTTAGAGCAAGAAAAAGTTTCCCCAACAAGGTACTTAGCTTTTAGTTGAAGACTTCGGTTCTGAAACTCAAACGAAAATTTCAGGAGTTGGCCGACCGGCACTTGCGAACTGCTTCTGCTTTGGGCACCGCACGGCAAGAAAGAATGATGTAATGACGTTATGGAAGAAGAGACAGCAACTGATGAAGGACCCAAGACTTTGTTAATCAGGCCAACTGAGGGCTACTGCAAGCAGATAACCCAAATGTAATGACTGCAACAGTGAAACATGAAAACATCTAGCCTGAATGTGACACTGAGTAGTCCACAACTACATTTCTCTTCAATAATCTATAACAGCCTCACTATTTTATTAATTTTGCTTCTAAAGTTACAAGCAGTATTTTTATCTTTGTTTTAACAGCACAGACCGCTTACTACCAATAACTGCTGTTAATAAAGTGTGAGGTGGGGAAGGGACCCATATCACAGATGAAGGTTTTCTATCCTCTTATTAAGGTAGACAGTGAAGGGTTTTTATGTAATTTTGAGTAAAATCTGTCTTTACTATTAGAATTCATGACCTAGCCTGGGGCAATGATGACCTAATACCACCTGGTACATAGTGAAGTAGTTACTTGCTTTACATCATTGTCGGATGTGTCACAGGCACCCTGCTGCTAGTTACCCTGTATGACTTGGAAACATGGGCAGTTCTCGCAACAGTATGTAGTAAACATTCAAAAGCAAGCCCAGGTGCTCCTTCCTTCTCTATGACTCATGTTATTCATGTTAAAGTTAAACTTATGTGCATGTGCTGTTCTGGAAAAAAGTACTGTTTTTTTTGCTGCAAAGCCTACTTTACTGCTGACCAATGTTACTGACTTGTGGTTATTAGGATTCTAACAGTGTCACACTAGATCAGCTTGGAAGTGTTCAAGAGAGAAACTCAAAAAGCATAAAATTATAGCCAAATAAACTTAAAAGCACAACTGTCTTTTCAGGGATGGCTTGGGAAGGCTGGCAGGTTAAATTTAACTACATCGGCTCACACACTTAGCAAATGAGAGTTGCGGGAATCAAACCTAGGACTACAGAATAAGGCTTGCACCAAATTAGCTCTACCTTCTGCAAAGCTGGCATTTAATAGTAGAGGGCAAATCCTGACGCCAGTCTGCAGCTTGCAATCATTTCATCCCTCTGGTGAATATGCGATTCTGAAAAGTGCAACCCGAGATGTTTGATCATTGCAGCAAACAAGGTAATGTATAGAGACATTACAAATCTAAATAGCTGCCAGAATTCTGGTATGTTGCAAAGCACTGATCAACAAATAAAACTACTTAATCAGGAATACAGAAACCACACGTGTCGGAACTGTGTACGAATGCCTGCATCACATTTCTGTGTAAAATCTTACCATAACCATAGACGTCCTTCTCTTCACTGCTGCAGTATTCACTTGAGGGATACCCCCACCAGATGGCACCCCAATGTTGGCCACTATACAAAATATTTTCACCACTGTCAGGTAGGTCAGGCATAGGCTGCAGTCATATGGAGGACATAAAATGGACATACACACGTACCATCCTCAAAACTGAATGCTCCAGGAGGAAAGTTTGTCTAAAGAAATTATGTGACAAGAGTCGATTGGGGAAGGTAGGAGGACTAGAATACTGCAGCAGTGAAGAGAAGGATATCTATGGTTATAAGATTTTACACAACTGTTCTATGTCCTTCTATTCATTTGCTACAGTATTCTTCACTTGAAGAGTGACAAAGCTCAACATGAAAGGGATGGGGGCAGGAACACAGGAGCTTTCAATGAAGCCATGGAGGATGGCTCTTGGCAAAGCCAGCTCTGGCTCTGGAGACAGTATCCAGTTTGCAATGTTTGGCAAAGGTATGAATGGTACACCCGGTGGCTGCGTCAAGAATGGTGCTGTTATCCAGGCCTTAGAAGAAGCCATGTCTCTGGTAGAGTGGGCTTTTACAGGGAGAGAAGAGAGTCCTGCCATGGTCAGTGTAACAGAAGGAGATGGTTTTGGAGATCCAGAATGATACTGTCCACTTGGAAGCAGGGAGATCTAGTGCCCTGGAATGAAAATTAATGAAGAGTTGGTCAGATTTACTGAAGGGTTTAGCCTTGTCCAGGTAGAATTTCAGTTGTCTGTGAATGTCCAAGGAATGTAGAATCCTCTCGCTGCAGTTTTGTGGGGTGGGGAAGAAGGTGGAAGGATTGGTTGAGAGAAAGTTTGCTAACCAATTTCGGCATAAAGGATGGGTTAGTCCTCAGACACCCTGTCCTTATGGAAAGCTAGAAAGGGAGGGGGGGACAGCTATAAGGGCTTGGAGTTCTGACACCCTTCTAGCTGATAAAGGCAACCAGCAAGACCGTTTTCCAGGCGCAATGCTTGAGAGAAGTGGACACTGTTGGTTCAAAGGGGGGGGGGGGCAAAGTCAATTTTTCTAGTACAAAGAAAAGGTCCCAGGAAGGAGGGATAGGTTTCCTGGGCTGTCTAATGTGGAAGACACCTTTAAGGCACTGCTTCACCTTGAACCTGGAGGCTAGAGGGGGAGATAAGAGCAAACATGCAGATATTGCGGACATGTGGGCTTTGACTGATGAATAAGCCAAGCCAGCATTGAGCAACTCACAAGTAGGATAAAACCGCTGAAATATCCACAGCTGATGGATTCAGATCCTTAGATTGGCACCATAATGAAAACATTTTCTATTTGGAAATGTATGACTTTCTAGTATTGGGTTTTCTGGGGAGAAGGTCCACTCTCTGGGGTGACTTGTGGTGATGGCCCTGGGATAATTGGAGGAGAAGAGGAAAAGCATTGCTGCCTTGGACAAAAGGGAGTTGCCACAAGATTTTGGGCTAGTCCTGCCTGTTTCTGAGCAAGACTTTTGGTATTCGAGAAAGGGGAGGGAATGCATAGAGAAACATGCCCTTCCATGAGAATGAAAGGGTGTCCACTTTCCATGTTGGAGGACTTGGGATTCTGGCATAAAATATTGAAAATTGCCTGTTCAAAGGGGAGGCAAATAGTCCACTGATGGGGTACTCCAAAAATAGACCTATGTTCAAGAATACATCCCTGTGAACCATCCATTCGTGGGATTGAGTCCAGGATCTGCTCAGTGCCTTTGCCACAAGGTTTCAGTCAGAGGGGGTGTGCACCCCCTGAATGGTCATGTTGTACTTTTCCAGGAAGTCCCATACTAGGAGGGCCAACCTGCAAAGAAGATAGGATCTGGTCCTCCCTGCTTGTTCACAAACCAGAGCACAGTCATACTGTCAGTGAACAACTTCAGTGGGCCTGGGCAAAGGGCGGGTCTGAAGGGCCAGGAGCAGTGCTCTCATTTCCCTTATAGGTTCAGAGGTTGGTACTAGGTTATCGGCCCTAGGGCCTATACAAGCCTAGCCATAACAATTCCCTGGATATTTATAGGTTCATAGGTTGGTGCTAGGCTATCAGCCCTAGGGCCTATACAAGCCTAGCCATAACAATTCCCTATTTCTTCCCACAGTATTGACTTCCTGAGGTGTTCCCTTTTCTGGGACAGGTATCACCTTCGTTTAACAGTGTATTTTCCAATGGCTACACCCCAAGCCCGTGTGTAAAGAAGTCTGTGCAAATTTCTTGGACTGGATCCAGAGGGTGGAGAGGTAGTCCTGGATTTAAGCTTACCTGTTGAGACCACCAGTGAATTTTTTTTTCAAGCAAGGGAGCAGGGAAATATGGAATTCTAGAGGATGTGAATGTCATATCCAGGCTGATTTTAGAGGCCATTGGAGTTTCCTCATGTGTAGTCTTGCCACAGGAACCATGAGAATGGTAGAAGCCATGAACCCTAGCATCCTGAGAAATTCCCTGGCTGTGAAGTGGTGTAAAGGCAGAAGAGACAAGAAGTGCGAAGATCCTCTGCTTTCTGTGGGGGTAGAGATACACTTAGGTCTGTCTGAATTCTGCACCCAAGGAAAATGTGGTCCTGGGTTGGAGAGAGTGTAGGTTTAGTGTGAACCAGATTTCCCAGAAGGGAAATTATGGTTTGGAGATTGTGTTGCAGTATCTGTGGGCTCAGGGCCTGCAAGAGTAGGTTGTCTGGGTATGGAATATCTATATTCCTAGTATCTTGCAATGGGCAATGACTGGAGCCAAGCATTTGGTGAACTCTCTCATTGCTGTAGAGACCAAAGGGCAAGGCAGAGAACTGAAAATGCCAGGAACCCACAGAAAGAGATATTTCCTGTAATTTCAGTGAATAGGGATGCACATTTAGGCATCTTATCTCCAGAGATGCCATGAACCCCTGAGGAAGGAGCAGAGGGAAAAGGGTCTGGAGAGTAAGCATTCTGAAAGAAGGGACCTTTAAGAAAGTGTTGATGTGGGACAGATCCAGAATTGGCCTCCACAGGCCATTCTTTCTGGGAACCAGGAACATCCTTGACTGGAATAGTTTTCCTTTGGAAATGGCAGGGACTTTCTGAATGGAGCCCTGTAACTACAGGACTGAAAAGAGGTCATACAAGATTGAGAGTTGATTTTGGGGGGGGGGGGGGTTAGGGATACCCCAAAAGGTGGGAGTGGAGTGCTAGACCATGAAATATCCATTTCTTATGATGGAAATGAATGCCTTCCCACACCCCAAGAGCTCTTGTGAGGTGGAGGGAGAGCAGAGGGGAAACAGAAGAAGCAGGGTAGTCACAGACTCCCTTGCTCTGTCTGGAAAGGGCTGCTTTTGTTGAGGAGGGTTCTGAGGAGCCATGGTCCTCGGAGGTCTCTTTCCTCCCCTTGAAGATGTACTGTTGTGGTGCTGGGAGTGGCTATGGACAAAGACAGGTTTTGAAGGAAAGTTACTATGGAACCTTGGCACAGGAGAAACTAGGAGATGTTTCAACTCCTTGAGTTCCTTGGACTTTTCTTGTAGGGACTTGAAAAGTGACTCAGCAGCCAGGCCAAACAGAGAAGCGTTATCTAGAGAGGCATCCATGAGTTTGGCTTTGAAATCAGTTGAAGTATGAGTCAGGAAAATCTGAGCACAGACCCTGTAGCAGCTGCCCTAGCACAGGTTTTAGCAGCATCATAGCTGCACTTTATGGAATGTTTAGCCACTTGGGAAGCAGCTCCCAACCAGGCCAGGGCTAAGGTTATCCCCTCCAACTCGGAGGTCTGATAGGGCAGCAGTAGCCCAAGTTCTAGAGAATAGTTAGTATGTGTCTGGCAGTTAATAGCCCTGAAAGCTAAGGTTGCTGAGGTGTAGGTCTCTTTACCTAGTCTTTCCAAGGTTCTACTTTCTCTGTCAGAAGGTAACAGGGAAGTAGAGGGGCACATCCTGTAAGGCTGGTCAGTAGCAACTGAGATAATTGCTGGATCTGCTGCAGGGCATCTGAAAAGAAAATTGTAGACCTCTGGGACTTTATTAAAATAATCAGGATTCTTAGGGGCTGGAGTCTGAGAGTCTGGATTCTGACAGGCACTGTGGAATACATCCAAAAAGGCTGGTTGGACAGATGGAACTGAAGAACTTGGCAGATTTGTACTAATTGATCGTATCTTTCTTGTACATCTGAAATTTGAGTGGTAGCCCACAAAGTACTCCCCCATTTTCAAGATGATTTCCCAAAGGAAATTTCTTGCATGGGAAACTTAGCACCTATAGACTTCCCTTCAGGAGATGCATATTCATAAGGAGAGGGTATTTCGGTAGAGTAGTCTAAAGATTCCTGTTCTACAGAAGAGGAATTCTCTGAAGATTCTGAAGGCCTGGGGAAGAAGATAAAATAGAGGTCTGTTAGGGGCCATGAAGGCCAGGAAAAGGCATTGAGAAAAGGCTTACCATTTGGAAAGTATCTATGAAATAGTGGATAAATGTTTTGTTTTTTGCTTTTTCTTATCTGGAAACACTAAGTTGTTTCAGGTTACAGAGCCAGTCCTTGGCCTAGTATCAGACAGTGGGACTGCTAATCCCCTTGGATTGTCAATGCATTCAAGCTTTGGTTTCCCCTTGACATCCAGATCAGATGTCCGCTCAACCTCTAGTGACGTGCTCGAGGCTGAAGGCAAGACTACCTCAGAAATGAGTTTGGCCTGCAACTCCAGGCCAGAGTTTTCACATGCCTCTGGGTCTCAGAGTGCCTCAGGAGGGATGTCGGATGGCACAAGGTGCAGCCGAAGGCATAGGTCTAGTCTTTTTAGTCTTATGCTGCAGAGGCTCCATATCAGATCCTGGGGAACCCTCCATTTGTTTAGTTAGTAACTTTAAATGTTGATTTTCCAAAAGCTAAGAAATTAAGCCTGCTTCTAAGGGTCTTAGGAACAAAGGATTGGCAAATACACCACCTACAGCCCTGATTGGGGCCTAGGCAGAAGAGACACTGGGTATGGCTGTCCTTATGTGGAATTTGTCTTCCACACTGGCACTTGCCCTTCCTGGATGACATAACAAAAAGGAACATAGAAAAAATTCCCCCAATGGAGCACTTATCTGAGAAAATGAAGATGAAAATGCTGGATACTGCAAGATGAAAGTTCAGTAGCTGGGTTTCTGACCGGCAGCAGAAAAGTTCTAAGGATGGTACTTGCATACATCTATTTTATGGCCTATGTATGACTGCAGCCTACGTCTGATGTACCACATACCCTCCAGTGGTGAAAGTCTTTTGTATACTGGCCAACATCAAGGCGCCATATGGCAGGGATGTCCCTCAAGTGAAGAATGTTGCAGCAAGTGAATAGAAGTATACCAAATACAATGCAGCAATTACACTGACTGATCCTGCAGCACAACAGCCCAGTTACACAGGCTTTGTTACATAAAGACTGATGCTCCACCATGACTATAGCACAATAACCCAGCTACACAGGCCTTGTTACATAAAGACTGATGCTCCACCACGACTATAGCACAATAACCCAGTTACACAGGCTTTGCTACATAAAGACCGATGCTCCACCCCGACTATAGCACAATAACCCAGTTACACAGGCCTTGTTACATAAAGACTGATGCTCCACCATGACTATACCACAATAATCCAGTTATACAGGCCTTGTTATATAAAGACTGATGCCCCATCACCATTATAGCACAATAACCCAGTTACAAAGTGTGGATGTTCTACCAACTACTGGAATGGAATAACAGTTGCACAGGAGCTGTTTATGAGAATAACATTATCGAACATACTACAAGACAACGTATAACATAGGATGACAAAATTTCAATTAGTCTGGTAAAGTGGTCTATGGACTAAAGGTATTCCTTTCTCTTTGTCTTTGTGTTTCCTGAGCATTTGCAGCATCCTTCTCCAAACCACTGTCCAGCTGGAAGTCTAGAAAATGTTGTGCATCACTAACAGCCAGCCATTCCAGCTTTATCTGAAAAAGACCAACATACCGCAGATGGGCGACCCAAGCATAATGACCCAGGATGCCTTGCTATGAAGATGAAAGCAAACTGTTTTGATAGGGAAGATTAGTCACTCATGTTAAACTTATGACCTTCTCCTTCCATTCTAGTTTCCAGTGAACAGTCCAAAAAAAGCAGAAAAGGATGCCATGAACACTGTCATAAAGACGGGCTGTTTTAGGAGCTCATACAAATTAACAGCTTTTACCATTTTACCATCTTTTCATTCGCATCCACTGAACCACAGACTTTGAACATGCCGTATTGTAAACTGTGCCCAAATGCTACTGCAAAGTTTGTGCAATATTAAAGAACGTGTATTGCCAGTACTTTAAATAAGTTTAGATAAGCTAAAGGAACAGTCCGCTATTATTAATGTGCATTGGTCAGATCACTTGATTGTATGAATGCTGGAGTCATGAAAATAAATAATGTCACAGATCCTACTCGTAACATGACTCCCTGCATTCTTTCTAAACAATCATGCACAAATTCTCTTCACTCAAAGGTCAGTATTTAACACCTAAACCTCCAAATAATTCTCCGAATCTCAATGTAGCTTTATTTAAGGCTTCACAAACCGTTGTTGCTCAGCCTCCTTCAGATTTCAGGTACAAAGATTAAAATACTAAACCAGAGAGCTTCAAACCCGCTTCACTTATAAGGGGCAAAAGTCCAAAATAACAAGAAAAACCCCAGATTATATACAAATTTTTAACTGCATTGTTAACTTAAAAAAGCTATTTAAATAAATTAAATTGTATTAGCCTGCATTTTTGAAGTGTGAAAAAATTAACTCATTTCTACCACTGGATTTGCTCTTCACTGTTTTTCGACAAGATAACTCAATTAAAGAGAGGCACACATGAGAACTGTACTGCATCACTTTGCATTAGGATCATAGGAGGTTACCAGGCTATTGGCCCTGAGGCCCTTATAAGCCTAGCCAAAAGTTTAGCCCATGTTTAGACAAATCAGCTCCTGATGCCCCTGTCCAGCAGGGACATGGGTACAATCCCAGGGGTATATTTTCTATTTCCCATCCATTTTTCCAGTTTGCACTTAAAAAGGGGAAAGAGGTACTCTGCTTGACGTGGAAAGGGAGTCTATTCCATAGATGAGGGAGTCTCTGGCACACAAATCTGTCCCACCAACAAGTCCTACTGATATCACAGACCAGATTGCGGTCACACATATGGGTTGGTCGATTGGAGCTTGACCTGTAGATATGCAGCAGTCCCATCAAGGCGGAGTCCGATATTGTTTTGTATGGCAGACAGAGGTCACCTCTGAGGAGTTTGTATGAAACTGTGTAGATGGATAGGGCTTTTAGCCCATCCGTGTAGGGTAAGTGAGGTCCTGGATTCTTCTGGTGAGGAACCTCTGCTGTCTCTCCAGCTGCTGCATGTGCTTTGTGAGGTACATGCTGAAGGGGGCGTTGAGTGACCTTACAAGGGAAGAATACAGGGATCTTATGACCTCTCTGTCCCTCGATAAGATACCCTTACTTATGAGGTGGGCCATGTAGAAAGCTTTCCATACAACGGAAGCAACATGGTGGTCAAAATTCAATTATCAACCTGGGTGCCCAAATCCCTCATCACTGATGTGTACTTGGGATGTTTTTATTAATGTGATATGTGGGGGCGTTACTCTCCCCAAAGGGGATGATGATCATTTTTTGGGAATTCAGCTTGAGGTCATGTTTCTGGCACCAGTCATTTGTTTGGGTGAGACCCTCTTAGAAAACATCATCACTTGGGGAATTTATGACTGCGCTCAGCTTGCAGTTATCTGCAAATGTGGTCAGCCATAGCCCACTGGTTTTGGCCTGCACCTCAGAGAAGTATATCACAAACAACAGAGGCCCCAAAACCGATCCCTGGGGTATGCCACTCATTACAGATCTACTGCTTGAGGTTGTTCCTGCTATTTTGATTAGGTGGGTTCTATCAGTGAGCCAGTTTGCTACCCATCTGGTAACATATGGATTGATGCCTAGTTGAGAGAGTTTATCTACTATGCCAGAGTGGGGAAGTATCCAAGGCTTTGGCCAGGTCAAGGTAGGTAGTGTGCAGTCTTCCCTCATCCATGGCTTTGGTGGCTGTGTCAAAGTAGTCGACCAGATTTAACAGACATGACCTCCCATTGACAAAGCCAAATTGTGTGGGGTCAAGTGTTTGGAGGTTGCCAATGTCCTTGTTAATGAGGTCCATGATAATCTGTTCCATGGCCATGCAAATCAGGCTAGTTACGCTGATGGGTCTATAATTTCCTGGATCAGTGGATGCTCCACCTTTGTGTAAAGGGATGACAGTGGCTGGCTGACACTCGTCTGGGACAAAGCAGGTACTCAGGCTTTGGTTGAATAGGGTGCCTAATGGTGCTGTAAGTTCATGCCCAAGTTCATGCAGGATGCAGCCTGGGATGTTGTTGGGTCCCATGGAGGCTGTATTTCTTTAGAGGGCAGTGATGACCTGTTCCCTAGAGATAAGTGGTGGGGGGCAGGTACTGGGGATGTCCTGATTTACTGATGGGGAGGACACAAGGGAGAAGTTTTCACTGAATCTGTCAGCCAGTAGATTGGCTACATCTACAGCATTTGTGTATGTGGTGCCCTTGACCACCAGTTCTGAACAGATCTGGGCGCTTCCTCTGAGATTGAAGACATCTGTGAAGAAGGCCTTAGGATGGTCTCTAGTAGATGTGGCCAATTTGGACTCAAAGGTGGCTTTAGAGGATTTTTCTAGTGCTCTTATTTGCTTGTTCAGGGTAATGAGACATCACTTCCAATTGGGCACTTGCTCCTTCTTGGTCCTGGACAGCAATTTTTTCCTTTTTGTTATACAGTTTATTTATTGCAGATGTCCACCAGACAAGTTTACTCTTCCTTGCGGAGGGTGATTTTGTCCTGTCCTGTATTCCTGATTCCATGCATCTATATAAATGCTCAGATAGTACTTTGGTGTAGATTTGGTGCCAGTTCCTACAGTGGGGGAGAGGGCTATGAAGCTGTTTATACCATCCCTCAGGAGGCTGTAATCAGCTTTGGAGAAGTGTTTTTGTTTGACCCTAGTAATTGGGAGGTCAGGGGAGATGGTGACTTCGAAAGTGACCACTTTATGGTCGGATCATACCAGGGAGGATGATACCATAGGGGTGCTGCAGTGGTTACTCATGCTGGTTAATACCAAGTCCAAAACATTATCACCACTTGTGTGGGTATCAACTAGCTGTTCCAAGGCATTTGCATTGATAAAAAAAAAAAAAAAAAAAAAATTGAGGAATCTCCGGGCATTTGTGCTCTGGCATGAGTAGTTTTTCCAGTCTATGGTTGGGTAATTAAAGTCACCCAGGATCAAGATAAAGGGATGAATCTTGATAGATTTGAAGAGGTCCAGATAGATGGGGTGGGCATCTTGAGTCAAATTTGGGGGCCTGTAGCTAACTATAATTTGAAAAGGGGTCTTGTCAGCTGTTAACTGCACCTGGAGTGTCTCCTGTGAGTCATACGGTTTGGCCAGCCTGGAGGTGTGTGTGTCTAATATATATTAAAACTCCACCTCCTTTGGCTTTGCTGCCCACATTCTGGGGTCTAAATGTATAATAGGATGAGTAACCAGATAAGGCTGGGGTGCTCTCCGCAGCTTTGAACCAGGTTTCTGTGACTGCACAAATGTCAGCATCTTTCAGGGTTAAGAATAAAAAACAAGTAATCTCCATGGTATCCCCGAAGTCTCAAAACAACCCACTAAAGTGTAGTGGGTCCAAAAACAAAACAGTGCAAGAAACTTCTCTGTGTGGAAGAGTTTCATTCCATATATTTCTAGTTAATCGCTGTATATTAATCAGATCACACAATAGTAGTAGAAGTAGTGAACGTAAACTCGTCTTAAGTCAGAAACAGAGAAAAATAACCAGCTGAACATTCTTTATTGCACAGTTCTACTAGCAATTACTTTGTCAACATATGACCACATATTAGCCATCAGTTTTCATGTCTCCAGTAAAATTAGCAAAACACTACTGCTTGCCCTATATGCTGCAATTTTCAAAATGTTAAACAAGGGAGTTTGAGGATTACATAACTTTAAAAAGTGGAAGTAGAACCACAGTCTGATGTTGCAAGTGATTTAATATACACCAGTAAAAGTGCAACTTGTCTTTACTAGAACAGATCATAGATATGGAGGTGTGCCCACGTCTTGCTTCACTTGAAAATCCTCTTTCAGGAGTCACTTCCTGTTAACAGCATCATTCTAGCAGATGTACTTATTAATTGCAGAAGCAGTTTAGCTCCATAGCTAGAAACTGGTTGTTATAAGGTAGAAAGAAGCACAGCTCTGAATAAGATGACAGAAAGAGAAGTACCTCTCATAATTTTCAAGCCACAAGCTAGTGTTTTATCTATGTCCATGCAGTTAGGGTGTGTGATAGAATTAAGTAGCAGCTAATTCCCCTTTATAAAAGGAATGAGTGCAGTTTGTGTGGTCTTGGCCATGCTTGTATGAATTTTTACTAATAAGTGTTAATGGTTTCAGCATGACAACATTGAAATGCTCCTCAATCGTACATAGTGGATGCAATAAAACTATCGGCATTGCTCACGCACTACATTCAAAATATGCATACTAGCAGAAGTCACTTGCACAGAAAATATACATCAATAAATACATTTTGATAAGCATTTACAGCTATACATAAGAGACTGCACAGAGAATGCATGCAAGTTTGCGTTGTGGGACAATAAAATTTGATTTTTTGCTTCGCAAGCTTCATTCTGTCAGTCACACACCCAGGGCAATAACTCAGTGGGTTAATTTTGCAGTTACCCCTTGCCACTCATACATTACTTAATCCTGTTCATGTGAACTGCTTGATATAATCAGGAACAGGAAATTTGACAGCTATCTTGTAACGTAGGACATCTCTTAGGATTGACATTTGTTCATTGTTGACATAATCCTGGGGTTAGTAATATTTAGGTAAGTAGTAGGGAGGGTCACAGCCCTCCCAACAAGGGGGTGAATGTGGAGTACCCTCCAAATAAACCTGCTTAAAATGCACCATACAAAAGAGAGGAGTTTCAATGAGTCCTACTCAATGACCTAGGCTCTGGACAAACAGTAACAAGCTATTTAGGGTCAGGAACAGGAGCCAATGCTGCTCATTTCAGATTTGCTATTTTTCAAAAAAAAAAAAAAAAATTCTTAAATTATAACAGGCAAAACATTTTTGATGACCTTCAGGACACAAACTTCAGCATCGAAACAGGTATATCTGTAGGTACAAACAGCCTAAAACAAAATCATGGTTACGTAAAACCTTACTTTTCTATTTAAGAACACTTCAACACCGTCAAATTTCACATTTGTATCGAGTCTAAAATTAACCATTTGCTATTACATTACCGCAGCCAGAACTGTAACACGAGTTAAGCTTAACCATCATTCCAGTTATAATTAGAAATGGAGCTATTCTGAAAGGCACTTAACAGTTCTATCATAGCACACCTTATTAATATGCAGAAGAGGAACAAAAGAAAACACTTGAGATATAAAACCTCTGCCAATCTGTAGAACTACTCGGTCTGCACATATATTTTTGTTGGAACTTACTGAAGCTCTGTGATGTTATTTGTCCAGTGAAGTCCTCAGAGTCCTTCCTATCTACCATCAGTCCTCTATGAAAGAGGTTTCCTAATGACACTCATAGACCTGCTTGCCTTTGCTCTATAATTCATGCTCCTCCATACTAGGATTTCCATTCATTCAACAGATTCTATAAAATGTATCCAACCTAAATTCAAGAGATGCTTTTGACTACTTAAGTCCTTCAGGGAGAAGTACAGACTCAGATTTAATACCTCAACCACTAGCACAATTATAATTCAAAAACACAAAATAAGAAGGTTACAGGGGAAATATAGGAGGGTAGATAAATAGCATTTTTTAAATAAAAGTAAAATGTAATGCTGAAAGCAAAAAAGGTTTTTGCTGGGACATCTTAAAAAGTTGTGACAGCATGAGAGTACCCTCCCTTTCATAATGGGTTCTTCCAAAAATTAGAATTATAACATTTAGGGTTATTAAGGTATAACTCGTTAAAGGTTAACTGGGAAAAAAAGAGAAGAAGAAGGTATAACAATTATAACTTGCATGTCCCATAAATAAATATCACAACCCCATACAAATATTTTGCACATATAAAACAGACCACAGCAGATGCCCTCAGAGTTAGGAATAAACAGCTCCCTACTTCACTCTAGTCTAATATATCAGATTAGAATAGTTTTAAATATCATCATTAAATTTGACCTATAAATTTGTGCATGAAAACAGTGTTCATATCTCTACCCCAGAACCTGTCTTTTCATTTATCCCAGCAAAATACTGATACATACACACACTATATACATGTTTCTAGACATACTTCTAAAGATGAAATCCCTGCACAAGATAGATACAATATCCTTGACCAATGAGGAAACTCATTTACTCCACTTCTAGAATCATGCACGGTTAATGCACAGACAGCTACATAGAGTCTGTATTTTCAAACAGACGTACACGTACAAAATCATAATGGCTATCTTTCAATATTTGTCTGTCCAAACTACACATAAAAAGCACATTTTTAACAGCTTTATTAAATCACCAAATTTTAAACTGTAACATGTTATTACATACATTAATCAAAAAAAAGTTTCCATTGTTGTGTCTTCTTTTTAACTATGTTCATCTACTCTGACATTATACAAGTTGCTCAATGCCTGCTGTCCCTTAAAACTTGCATCTCTTCCAGAATATTTACCCTGCTCGAGCATTTCTTTTAAATTTGCTCCCTGCCTTTTCTAAAGGCATCACAACTAGTTCCACCAAAGCACACGGATACATATTTATCTACATTGATAACGTTGGCATCTCTTAGATCATCCAGACCAGATTTATGGGCTGCCCAAGGTACACGAGTTTGGCCAGTCCACCTATGCAGCCAATTTTTTCTGGTAGAGGGTGGGCCACAGAGCCCATGTCTACTTGCGTAGAAAAACAGTATGTAGTTGATGGTGTAAGGAACATACTGAGACACACTAAAGATTTTCTCCGCAAGTTGTATGATTGGTCTGCTATGAATTACAGTGAAAATGTTTTTCTAGTGAGCATGGACATGACTTCTCTTTTCACGGGCATTCCTAATGATGCTGGCATTGAGAATGTCAGTTTTTTTTCTTGGTCAACGTTCTGGCTTCAGCAATGATAAGATCTACTTGATTTGTAGTCTCGGAGATAATTTTGGAACACAATGCCTTTGTTTTTGAAGATAGATTCTACTTGCAACGTACAAGGATAGCCATGGGCACGGTCTGTGCTACAGTTATCCCAACATAGTTTTGGCTGAATGGGAATGACAATATGTGTTTTCTGATGTCAACAATTTTTTGAGGTCCATCCTCTACTATGGCCACTATTGTAGATGATTTGTTTTTTGTATGGGGAGATACACTCGAGACACTATCAGTTTGTACAGTACCTAAATGAGACTACGAGCTTCCTTCATTTTACATATGAATGCTCAAGAGAATACACACAATTTTTAGATGCAACAGTTTGTAAAACTTTGGGAGGGCTGCATACTAAGCAATATGTAAAGCCCTGTAAGACCAGTAGTATTGTACATGCCAGTAGCATGCACCCTAAACATGTAAAGCGGAATGTTTTGAGAGAACAATTTCTTAGGACAGCCAGGTTGCGTACAAGAGATAGTGACATGTATGGGTCATTTAGTGATTTGACCACTATTTTTTTTAAATAGAGGTTACAGTGATTCTGAGATTATGACTGCTCAGAATTATATGATTTTGTTGGGATACTCGCACTAGGCCATTTTTTGAGGATCGGACAGGACACACTACCTCCTCTGACTCACGGTCTGCTGAATCCATACGCATGAGGTTACTTATTCCAATGATTCCAGTTTTATTTGTGACATAGTTAAAAAACAATGGAAAGTATTTATGTCTGATGAAAAATGTAAGGGACTGCTGGGTACTTTTCCCTTCTTTTTGTTTTAAGAACCGCCCTTCCACAAAGAAAATACTGTGTTATAAACCTCTGATGAGGTCTGGTAACAACACATGTATTAGTAAGGTAGGCACCTATCCTATCCCTGCTACCTCTGCAATGTCTGCAGGTTTATTAATACTGATGATCAGTTTTTAATCCAGACACAGGGGGTGCTTACAATATCAAACTTTATGCTGATTGTGTTAGTTCTAATTTGGTGTACTGTGCCTCCTGTGAGATTTGTCAATCCTTCTACAGGATGTTAGAAAACATCTGTACAGCATCAGTAAAGGCAATGAAACATCTGTACAGCATCAGTAAAGGCAATGAAACATCTGTACAGCATCAGTAAAGGTAATGAGAAAATGGACTTTTTAAACATGTAAGAGACGCAGGCAATAACCATTTTAGTTTAAATTTATGGTTTTGGAAATCTACGAACCTGGGCTCAGAGGAGGTGACATCAGAACTTGGACAGAATGTATTGAAGTTAAATGGATGCATGTTTTACAAGCAACAAGTGGGAAAGGACTCAATGATTTTATTCCAATTAAACCAGTACTCAGGTCACATGACCTGAGGCACTAGCATATAAACTGATGCTGTAAAGTCTTTTTAATTGGATCTGATGAAGTACCTGAATGGTATGAAAGCGCTCATCCTGTGTTTTTTTGTCTTCCTAGTGTGTTTTATTAAAATAGTTTGGTTTTACGTTCCTCTGCTGACCACTTTTTTACTTCACATTTTCCTCATTTTTTTGCACACTAGTTGCTCTTTTTTTGTTCGTAACTGTTAGATCATACAAACATTTCATAATCATGGTTTAACACTGAAATGGGTCTATAAGACGCTAGATATGAAGACTGTTCACCCTGTTTGGACAATACAGACACCACAGCTTTCTTTCAAGATGTTGGTAACCCCCCCCCCCAAGCCATCTTTAAAATACTGTTAAACTAAACTTTTCAGGTCTTTATCACTTCCTTCTCTTTTAAATTCCAAATTGTCAAAGAAATGCCATTAGCTCCTACAGACTTCCTCATTGATTACCATTTTTATGTTCTCTCTTCATATCTTTCTATGAATTCTGGAGCCTTATCTTCCTCCAACCTTGACATAGTTAAGTCTTCCATAAATATTTCAATTTCTATCTTGCCTTGGTTTCCCCATTTATCTGATTAATACAAACTTTCATAAAAGTTTTGGACATGTGGGCTTTGACTGATGAATAAGCCAAGCCAGCATTGAGCAACTCACAAATGCGTATAAAACCGCTGAAATATCCACCCGGCTGATGATTCAGATCCTAGATTGGCACCATAATGAAAACATTTTCTATTTGGAAATGTATGACTTTCCTAGTATTGGGTTTTCTGGGGAGAGAAGGTCCACCCTCTGGGGTGACTGTAGTGACATTCTGGGATAATTTTCGAGGAGAAGAGGAAAAGCATTGCTGCCTTGGTCAAAAAGGGAGGTTGCCACAAGATTTTGGGCTAGTCCTGCCTGTTTCTGGAAGCAAGACTTTGGTATTGACCGAGAAAGGAGGGAATGCATGAGAAACATCCATGAGAATGAAAGGGTGTCCACTCTTCCATGTTGGAGGACTTGGGATTCTGGCATAAAATATTGAAAATTACCTGTTCAAAGGGAGGCAAATAGTCCACTGATGGGGTACTCAAAAAATAGACCTATGTTCAAGAATACATCCTGTAGGAACCATCCATTCGTGGGAATGAGTCCAGGATCTGCTCAGTGCCTTTGCCACAAGGTTTCAGTCAGAGAGGGGTGTGCACCCCTGAATGAGGTCATGTTGCTACTTTTCCAGGAAGTCCCATACCTAGGAGGGCCAACCTGCAAAAGAAGATAGGATCTGGTCCTCCTGCTTGTTCACACAAACCAGTGAGCACAGTCATACTGTCAGTGGGCCTGGGCAAAGGGCGGAGTCTGAAGGGCCAGGAGCACAGTGCTCTCATTTCCTTTATAGGTTCAGAGGTTGGTACTAGGTTATCGGCCCTAGTGCCTATACAAGCCTAGCCATAACAGATTCCCTGGATATTTATAGGTTCATAGGCTGGTGCTAGGCTATCAGCCCTAAGGGGCCTTATACAAGCCTAGCCATAACAATTCTCATTTCTTCCCACAGTATTTACTTCCTGAGGTGTTCCCTTTTTCTGGGACAGTATCACCTTCGATTTAACAGTGTATTTTCCAATGGCTACACCCCAAGCCGTGTGTAAAGAAGTCTGTGCAAATTTCTTGGACTGGATCCAGAGGGTGGAGAGGTAGTCCTGATTTCCAAGCTTACCTGTTGAGACCACCAGTGAATTTTTTCAAGCAAGGGAGCAGGGGAATAGGGAATTCTAGAAGGATGTGAATGTCATATCCAGGCTGATTTTAGAGGCCATTGGGTTTCCCCTCATGTGTAGTCTTGCCACAGGAACCATGAGAGTGGTAGAAGCCATGAACCCTAGCATCCTGAGAAATTCCCTGGCTGTGAAGTGGTGTAAAGGCAGAAGAGACAAAAGAAGTCTGCGGGAAGATCCTCTGCTTTCTGTGGGGGTAGAGATACACTTAGGTCTGTCTGAATTCTGCACCCAAGGAAAATGTGGTCCTGGGTTGGAGAGAGTGTAGGTTTAGTGTGAACCAGATTTCCCAGAAGGGAAATTATGGTTTGAAGGATTATGTTGCAGTATCTGTGGGCTCAGGGCCTGCAAAGTAGGTTGTCTGGGTATGAATATCTATATTCCTAGTATCTTCACAATGGGCAATGACTGGAGCCAAGCATTTGGTGAACTCTCATTGCTGCTTAGAGACCAAAGGAGCAAGGCAGGGAACTGAAAATGCCAGGAACCTATTACGAAAGAGATATTTCCTGTAATTTCTGTAGTGAATAGGGATGTACACAGGTAGGCATTTTATCTCAGAGATGCCATGAACCCCTTGGAGGAAGGAGCAGAGGAAAAGGGTTCTGGAGAGTAAGCATTCTGAAAGAAGGGGACCTTTAAGAAAGTGTTGATGTGGGACAGATCCAGAATTGGCCTCCACAGGCCATTCTTTCTGGGAACCAGGAACATCCTTGACTGGAATAGTTTCCTTTGGAAATGGCAGGACTTTCTGAATGGAGCCTCTGTAACTACAGTGTCTGAAAAGGAGGTCATACAAGATTGAGAGTTGATTTTAAAGTTAGGATACCCTTCTAAAAGGTGGGAGTGGAGTGCGTTAGACCATGAAATATCCATTTCTTATGATGAAATGAATGCCTTCCCACACCCCAAGAGCTCTTGTGAGGTGGAGGGAGAGCAGAGGGGAAACAGAAGAAGCAGGAGTAGCTCACAGAACTCCCTTACTCTGTCTTGGAAAGGGGCCAAGCTTTTGCTGAGGAGGGTTCTGGGAGGAGCCAAGTGGTCCCTCGGAGCAATCTTTCCTCCCTTTGAAGATGTACTGTTGCGGTGCTTGGGAGTAGCTATGGACAAAGACAGGATTTTGAAGGAAAGTTACTATGGAACCTTGGCAATAGGAGAAACTAGAGATGTTTCAACTCACTTGAGTTCCTTTGACTTTTCTTGTAGGGAGACTTGAAAAGTGACTCAGCAGCCAGAGGCCAAACAGAGAAGAGTTATCTGGGAGAGGCATCCACAGAGTTTGGGCTTTGGAAATCAGTTGAAGCATGAGGCCAGGAAAAATCTGAGCACAGGACCCTACTGTGGCAGCTGCCCTAGCACAGAGTTTCAGCAGCATCATAGCTGCACTTTAAGTGGAATGTTTAATAGCCGCCTGGGGGAAGCAGCTTGGCCAACTTTAGGCTAGGAGCTATGAGTTATCCCTCCACCTCGGAGGTCTGATAGGGCAGCAGTAGCCCAAGTTCTAGAGAATAAGTTAGTATGTGTCCTGGCAGTTAATAAGCTTCTCCCCAAAGCCAAGGTTGCTGAGGTGTAGGTCTCCTTACCTAGTCTTTCCAAGGCTCCCCACTTTCTCTGTCAGAAGGTAACCAGGGAAGTAGTGGGAGCACATCCTGTAAGCCGGGTCAGTAGCAGCACTGAGATAATTGCTGGATCTGCAGGGGCATCACAGAAAAGAAACCTATGACCCTCTGGGACTTGGCTAAAATGATCAGGTATTCTTAGGGGCCGGAGTCTGAGGAGTCTGGATTCTGACAGGCACTGTTTGATCACATCCAGTGTTGGCTGGTTGGACATGTCGTTTAATAACTCTCGCAGATTTGTACTAATTGATCAGATCTTTCTTGTGTGTCTGAGAATTTGGAGTGGTAGCCCACAAAGTACTCCCCCATTTTCAAGATGATTTCAAAGGAAATTTCTTGCATGAGGAAACTTAGCACCTATAGACTTCCTTCAGGAGATGCATATTCATAAGGAGGAGCATTTCTGTAATGAGTAGTCTAAAGATTCCTGTTCTGCAGAAGAGTGAATCTCTGAAGATCTCTGAAGGCCTGGGGAAGAAAGATAAAAATAGAGGAGTCTGTTAGGGGCCATGAAGGGCCAGGAAAAGGCATTGAGAAAAGGTTACCATTTGGAAAGTATTCAGAAAATAGTGGATGTAAAATGTTTTGTTTTTTGCTTTTTCTTTTATCTGGAAACATACTAAGTTGTTTCAGGTTATAGAGCCAGTCCTTGGCCTAGTATCAGACAGTGACTTGCCTAATCCCTTGGATTATTGTCAATGCATCTTAAGCTTGGGCTCCCCTCGACATCTCACAGATCAGATGTCACGCTCAACCTCTAGTGACGTGCTCGAGGCTGGAAGGCAAGACGCTTACTCCTCAGAAATGAGTTTGGCCTGTAACTCCCAAGCCAGAGTTTTCACATGCCCTCTGGGTCTCAGAGTTTCCTCAGGAGGGATAGCTCTGTGGCATGCGGTGCAATTGTCAAGGCATAAGTCTAGTCTTTTTTAGTCTTTATGCCGCAGAGGCTCCATATCAGATCCTGGGGAACCCTCCATTTGTTTAGTTAGTAACACTTTAAATGTTGATTTTCCAAAAGCTAAGAAATTAAGCCTGCTCTAAGTGGTCTAGGGAATGTAGTGTTGATTGGCGGGAAAACACCACCCACAGACCCTGATTGGGGGCCTGTGCTAAGAAGAGACACTGGGTATGGCTGTCCTTATGTGGAATTTGTCTTCCACACTGGCAATTTTTCTTGCCCTTCCTGGATGACATACAACAAAAAGAACATAGAAAAATTTCCCCAATGGGAGCCCTTAAATTTTCTATTGAGAAATGTGAAGATGAAAAATGTTGGATACCGTACCAGATGAAAGTTCCAGTAGCTGGGTTTCTGACGATCGGCAGAAAAGTTCCTCAAGGATGGTACTTCTTGCATACATCTATTTTATGTGGCCTTTGTGCGGCGACTGCAGCTCTACGCTTCGATGTGTGTACCACATACCCTCCATAGTGGTGAAAGTCTCGTGAAGGGCCTGGCCAACGCGATCAAGGCTTATATGGCAGGGATGTCCCTCAAGTGAAGAATGTTGCAGCAAGTTAAATAGAAGTATACCAAAATACAATGCAGCAATTACACTGACTGGATCTTGCAGCACAACAGCCCAGTTACACAGGCTTTGGTTACATAAAGACTGGATGCTCCACCATTACGACTATAGCACAACAACCCAGCTACACAGGCCTCTTGTTACATAAAGACTGATGCCCACCACGACTATAAAGTAATAACAACCCAAAGCTACACAGGCTTTGCTACACATAAAGATCCATGCTCCATAATTCCCGACTATAGCACAACAACCCAGCTGCTGTGGCCCTTGTTAGATAAAACTGATGTTCAAGCATTATAAGCTCAATAATAATCCAGCTGGTGCAGCCCTTGTTATATAAAGACTGATGCCCCCATCAACAAATTATTATAGCACAATAACCCCAGTTACAAAGTGTGGATGTTCTACCAACCAATACTGAATGGAATAACAGTTGCACAGGAGCCGTTTATGAGAATAACATTATCAGACATACTACAAGACAAATTCCATACCAGTATTTATCAAAATTTCAACTTAGTCTGGTAAAGCTAGCTCATGTGGACTGGAAGGTATTCCTTTCTCTTGTCTTTGTAAGGCTTCCCTGAGCATTTGGCAGCATCCTTTCCAAACCAATCGTCCAGCTGAAAGTCTAAAATGTGTTGTGCATCACAACAGGCCCAGCCATTCCAGCTTCATCTGAAAAGACCAACATACACGCAGATGTAATGCGACCAAAGCATAATGGACCCAGGATGCCTTGCTGCCGAAGATGAAAGGAAACTGCTTTTGATAGGAAGATTAGGCCTCTCACTCATGTTAAACTTATGACCTTCTCCTTCCATTCTAGTTTGCAGTGAACAGTCCAAAAGCAGACGAAAGGATGCCAAGAACAATGGGTCATAAAGATCGGGGCTGCTTTAGGAGCTCCATACAAATTAACAGCTTTTACCATTTTACCATCTTTTCATTCTGCATCCACTGAACCACAGACTTTGAACATGCCCGTATTGTAAATCCGTAGGTCCAAATGTTACTGCCCAGTTTGTGCAATATTAAAGAACGCGTAAATAATAAAGTACTTTAAATAAGTTTCTGAATAAGCTAAAAGGAATAGTCCGCTATTATTAATGTACATTGAGGTCAGATCATCATTTCGATTGTGGCAGATGCCGGAGTCATGAAAATAAATAATGTCACAGGAGTCCCACTCTCAGAATACAGACTTCGTGTATCATCTTTCTAAACAATCATGCTACAAATTCTCTTCTACTCAAAAGGTCAGTATTTCTAACACCTAAACCTCCAAATAATTCTCCGAATCTCAATGTAGCTTTCTTTATTTAAGGCTTCACAAACCGCTTATTGCTCAGCCTCCTTCAAGATTTCTGTACAAAGATTAAAAATACTAAACCAGAGCTTCAAACCCGCTTCACTTATAGGCAAAAAGTCCAAAAATAACAAGAAAACCCCAGATATATATACAAATTTTTTAACTGCATTGTTAACTTAAAAAGTTATTTAAATAAAATTTAGAATTGTACAGCCCTACCATTTTTTGAAGTGGTGAAAAAATCAACTCATTTCACCACCTTAATTTTGCTCTCACTCGTTTTTCGACAAGTTGCGACACCTCGAATCAAAGAGAGGCACACATGAGAACTGTAATAAGTACCTTTTAAAAATAGGACTTCATAGGGAGGTTACCAGGGGTTATTGGCCCTGAGGCCCTGGCGTTCTCACGAGTATAGCTCCATGTTTAGACAAATCAGTTTCCTGATGCCCCTCATCCAGCAGGGACAATTTTACAATCCCAGGGGTATATTTTCATTTCATCCATTTTCCAGTTGCACTTAAAAGGGGAAAAGAGGCATTACTCCTGCCCGACGTGGAAAGGAGTTCATTCCATAGATTAGGGGAGTCTCTGCAACACTGCGTCTGTCCCCACCAACAAGTCCTCACTGGATATCACAGACTGTGACGGCGTGTCAATGACAAGGGCTTGGTCGAGTGGAGCTTGACCTGTAGGATAGCAGCAGTCCCATCAAGGCGGAGTCCGATATTGTTTTGTATGGCAGACAGAGGTCACTCCTGAGGAGTTTAGCCAAAGGAACTGTGTAGATGGACAGGGCTTTTAGCTTACATCCGTAGTAGGGCAAGCAGGGTCCTGGATTCTTCTTGGTGAGGAACCTCTGCTGTCTCTTTCCAGCTGCTGCATGTGCTTTGCACAGCCCAGAGGCACATGCTGAAGGGGGGCGCTGAGTGACAACTTGAGGGAAGAATACAGGGATCTTATGAGACCCCTCTGTCCCCTTGATAAGATACCCTTACTTATGAGGTGGGCCATGTAGAAAGCTTCCATACAATCTAGAAGCAACATGGTAGTCAAAATTCAATTATCAACCTGGGTGCCCAAATCCTCATCACGATGTTACTTGGGATGTTTTTATTAATGTGATATATTAGGGCGACTCTCCCAAAAGGATGATGATCATTTTTGGGAATTCAGCTTGAGGCCATGTTTCTGGCACCCAGTCATTTTGTTTGGGTGAGAATCTCTTAGAAAACATCATCACTTGGAAATGGCGACTGCGCTCAGCTTGGTGCAGTTATCTTCGCAAATGTGGTCAGCTATAGCCCACTGATTTTGGCCTGCACCTCAGAGAAGTATATATCCCAGAAACAACAGAGGCCTCAAACCGATCCCTGGGGCTGCCACCATTACAGATCTACTGCTTGAGGTTGTTCCTGCTATTTTACTTTCAGGTGGGTTCTATCCAGTAAGCCAGTTTGCCACCCATCTGGTAACATATGGATCGATGCCTAGTTGAGAGAAAGCCATTCTACTATGCTGTGAGGGGGAAGCGTCCAAGAGCTCTTGGGCTGCGTCAAGGAGTAGGTAGTGCAGAGTCTTCCCTCATCCATGGCAACTTTGGTGGCTGTGTCAAAGTAGTCGGCACTATTTAACAGACATGACCTCCCATTGACAAAGCCACAAATTGTGTGGGGTCAAGTAATTGGAGGTTTGCCAATGTCCTTGTTAATGAGGAGTCCATGATAATCTGTCCTACGTCAGTGCAAATCAGGCTAGATTCGCCGGGTCGGGTCTGGTACTTTCCTTTAATCAGTGGATGCTCCACCTTGATAGCAAAGGGATGACAGTGGCTGGCTGACACTCAAGCTCTTGAGACAAAGCAGGTACCTCAGGCTTTGAGTTGAATAGGGTGCCTAATGGTGCTTTGTAAGTTCATGCCCAAGTTCATGCCAGGATGCAGCCTGGGATGTTGTTTGGGTCCCACATGGGAGGCTGTATTTCCTTAGAGTGGCAGTACGATGACCTGTTCCCTAGAGATATAAAAGTGGGGTGGGGGCAGGTACTGGGGATGTCCTGATTTAATACTAGGGAGTGACACAAGGAAAGAAGTTTCTCACTGAATCTGTCAGTTAGTAGATTGCTACATCTACAGCATTTGTGTATGTGGTGCCCTTTGACCACCAGTTCTGAATAGATCTGGGCGCTCTCTGAGATTAAAGACATCTGTGAAGAAGGCCTTTAGGATGGTCTTTGTAGATGTGGGCCAATTTGGACTCAAAAGGTGGCTTTATGAGGATTTCTTTCTCTAGTGCCTTTATTTGCTTGTTCCAGGGTAATGAGACATTAAGCACCAATTGGGCACTTGTTCTCCTTGGTCGTGGACAGCAATTTTTTCCTTTTACATTATACAGTTTATTTTATTGCAGAGATGTCCACCAGACAAGCTTATTCTTCCTTGGGCGGAGGTGTGATTTTTGGTCCTGTCACTGTATTCCTGATTCCATGCATCTATATATAATGTTCAAGATAGTGTTACTTTGGTGTAGATTTGGTGCCAGTTCCACCACAGTGGGGAGAGGGGCTGCAGCCTGCTTGCGCCCATCCCTCTGAGGGAGGCTGGTAATCCCAGCTTTTGGAGAAGGTTTTTTTGTTTGGACCCTCAGTAATTGGGAGGTCCAGGGGATGGTGATTTTGTGCGACCACTTTATGGTCGGATCTTACCAGGAGTGAGGATGATACCATAGCTGGAAAAGCTGCAGTGGTTACTCATGCTGGTTAATACCAAGTCCAAAACATTATCACCACTTGTGTGGGTATCAACTAGCTGTTCCAAGGCATTTTGCATTGATAAAAAAAAAAAAAAAAAAAAAAATTGAGGAATCTCCTCGGCATTTGTGCTCTGGCATGAGTAGTTTTTCCAGTCTATGGTTGGGCAATTAAAGTCACCCAGGATCAAGATAAAGGGTTGAATTCTTGAGTGATTTGAAGAGGTCCAGATAGATGGGGTGGGCATCTTGAGGCCATTAGAATTTGGGGGCCTCAGTAAGTAACTATAATTTAGAAAAGGGGTCTTGTCAGCTGTTAACTGCACCTGGAGTGTTCTGTGAGTCATACGGCTTGGCCAGCCTGGAGGTGTGTGTCTCCCAATATATATTAAAAACTCAACCTCCTTTGGCTTTACTGTCTACATTCTGGGGGTCTAAATGTATAATAGGATGAGTAACCAGGATATAGGCTTAAAAGCTCTCCGTAGCTTTGAACCATAGGTTTCTGTGATCATAACAAATGTCAGCATCTTTCAGAGTTAAGAATAAAAACAAGTAATCTCCATGGTATCCCCGGTTCAAAACAACCTTACCAAAGTTGTAGTGGGTCCAAAACAAAACAGTGCAAGAAACGCCCCTGTGTGGAAGATTTTCATTCCATATTTCTAGTTAATAAACTGCATATTAATCAGATCACACAAATAGTAGTAGAAAGTAGTGAACGAACTCCGGGTTTTAACTGCGTCAGGAAACAGAGAACGGAAATTACACCAGCTGAACATTCTTTATTGCACAAAGTTCTACTAGCAATTACTTGAGTGCACATCAACATATGGCGACCGCTATTATTAGCCCATCAAGTTTTCATGTCTCCAGTACAAAATTAGCCAAAACAATACGGTCTTGCCCTATATGCTGCAATTTTCAAAATTGAAAACAAGGAGTTTGAGGGATTACATAACTTTAAAAAGTGGAAGTAGAACCACAGTCTGATGTTGCAAAGTGATTTAATATACACCAGTAAAAGTGCAACTTGTCTTTACTAGAACAGATCATAGATATGGAGGTGTGCCCATCGATCTGGTTTTCACTTGAAAATCTCCCCTTCTTCAGAGTCACTTCCTGTTAACAGCATCATTCTAGCAGGATGTACTTATTAATTGCAGGAAGCAGTTTGAATTCCATACATAGAAACCGGTTGTTATAAAGGTAGAGAAGAAGCACAGCTCGGAATGTAAGATGACAGAAAGAGTAAAGTACCTCTCATAATTTTCAAGCCACAAGCTAGTGTTTTGGCTCTATGTCCATGCAGTTAGGGGGTGTGTAAGTATAGAATTAAGTAGCAGCCAATTCCCTTATAAAAGGAATGGTGTGCAGTTTGTGTGATGGTCTTGCCATGCTTTGTAAGGCACCCTTATACACTAATAAGTGTTAATGGTTTCAGTATGACAACATTGAAATGCTCCTCAATACGTACATAGTGGATGGGCCAAAACCATCGGCATTGCTCCACGCACTCACATTCTCAAAACATGCATACTAGCAGAAGTCACTTTTGCACAGAAAATATACATCAATAAATACATTTTGATAAGCATTTCATAGCTATACATAAGAGACTTGCACAGAGAATGCATGCAAAAAGTTTTGCGCTCAGGGACAATAAAATTTGATTTTTGTTTCAAGCTTCATTCTGTCAGTCATACACCCAGGGCAATAACTCAGTGGGTTAATTTTGCAGTTAATTTCTTGCCACCTCATATATTACTTAATCCTGTTCTGTGAACTGCTTGATATAATCAGGAACAGGAAATTTGACAGCTATCTTCATAACGCATTGGACATCTCCTTAGGACTGACATTTGTCTGTTGTTGACATAATCCTGGGGTTTAGTAATATTTAGGTAAGTAGTGTAGTGGGAGGGTCACAGCCCTCAATAAGTGGGGTGACCGTAGAGTACCCTCCAAATAACCCTTCTTCGCTTAAATGCACCATATAAAAAGAGAGAGTTTCACCGTAAAGATCCTACTCAATGACCTAGGGCCAAACTGGACAAACAGTAACATGCTTATTAAGGTCAGGAAATATATGTCACTGCTGCTCATTTCAGAGATTTGTTATTTCAAAAAATTTTAAATTATAAGTGCAGGTAAAACATTTTTGATGACCTTCAGCTGGGACACAAACTTCAGCATCGAAACTTAGGTATATTCTGTAGGTACAAAACAGCTTCCACACAAAATCATGGTTACGTAAAACCCTTACTTTCCTATTTAAGAACACCAACACAGTCAAATTTCACATTTTGTATTTAGAGTCTAAAATTAACTATTTGCTATTACATTGTCACAGATTATTAGCGCCAGAACTGTAACACGAGTTAAAGCTTAACCATGCGCTCCAGTTATAATTAGAAATGGAGTTATTCTGACAGGCACTTAACAGTTCTATCATAGCACACCTTATGATAATATGCAGAAGAGGAACAAAAGAAAACACTTGAGATATAAAACCTCTGCCAATTCAGTGAACCACCGGGTTCGCACACATATTTTTGTTGGAACCACTGGCTTCAGTGATGTTATTTGTCTGGTGAAGTCCTCAGAGGTCCTTCCCTATCTACCATCAGTCCTCTATGAAAGAGGTTTCCTAATGACACCACTGACCTGCTTTTGCCTTTGTCTCTATAATTCATGCTCCTCCATACTAGGATTTCTACATTCATTCCTTCAGATTCTATAAAATGTATCCAACCTAAATTCAAGAGATGCTTTTGACTGCTTAAGTCCTTCAGGGAGAAGAAGTACAGACTCAGATTTAATACCTCATGCCCTCAGAGTTAGGAATAAACAGCTCCCTACTTCACTCTAGTCTAATATATCAGATTAGAATAGTTTTAAATATCATCATTAAATTTGACCTATAAATTTGTGCATGAAAACAGTGTTCATATCTTCACTTCAGAACCTGTCTTTTCATTTATCCCAGCAAAATACTGGATATTGTACAATAATTATATTATTAATGTTTCTAGACATTAACTTCTAAAGATGAAATCCCTGCACAAGATACATACAATATCCTTGGACCAATGAGGAACCTGCTACATCTAATTTCGCTAGAATCATGCACGGTTAATGCACAGACAGTTACATAGAGTCTGTATTTTTTCAAACAGGACGACATGCGCATAAAATCATAATGGCTATCTTTTCAATATTTGTCTGTCCAAACTACACATAAAAGCACATTTTAACAGCTTTATTAAATCACCACATTTTAAATCATTGTAACATGTTATTACATACATTAATCAAAAAAAGTTTCCATTGTTGTGTCTTCTTTTTAACTATTTTTCATCTACTCTGACACATTATACAAGTTGCTCAATGCCTGTTGTCCCTTAAAACTTGCATCTCTTCCAGAATATTTACCCTGCTCGAAAGCATTTCTTTTTAATTTGCTCCTGCCTTTTCTAAAGAGCATCACAACTAGTTCCACCAAAGCAGCTACGGATACATATTTATCTACATTGACAACGTGTTACATCTCTTAGGAATCATCCAGACCAGATTTATGGGCTGCCCAAGCTGCACAACGAGTTTGGCCAGTCCACCCAAGTGCAGCCAATTTTCTCTGGTAGGTGGTGGGCCACAGAGCTTTCCATGTCAAGCTCACTATGAAAAACAGTATGTAGTTGATGGTGTAAAGGAACACTACTGACACACATAAAGATTTTTTCTCCGCTAAGTTGTATGATTGGTCTGCTATATGAATTACACAGTGAAAATGTTTTTCTAGTGAGCATGGACATGACTTCTCTTTTCACGGGCATTCCTAACGATGCTGGCATTGAGAAACGTTGTGGTTTTTTCTTGGTCAACGTTCTTGGCTTCAGCAATGATAAGATCTACTTGATTTTGTAGTCTCAGAGATAATTTTTCGAACACAATGCCTTTGTTTTTGAAGATAGATTCTACTTCTGTAACAGCGATACTGACATAGCTATGGGCACGCACCAAAGCTAACAGTTATCCCAAATATAGTTTTGGCTGAATGGGAATCACAATATGTGTTTTCTGGATGTCAACAATTTTTTGAGGTGCATCCTCTACTATGGCCACTATTATGCCAGATGATTTGTTTTGTATGGGAGATACATCAGACACTATCAGTTTGTACAGTAC
>NC_056732.1:38204574-38362074 GCF_019279795.1 Protopterus annectens
CTGCACTTGTGCAGCAAATCTATACACCCCACCTTTCATCCAATCACATGGCTATACAATTACACTAATGTACTAATCAAGTTACTTTGTACATTTCCAAAGCTGGGTTATACGAACAAGTTCTAAATGTGTGCAAATGGACTTATTCAACTGTCAAAAAGCCTAGCTGATTAAATAAAGATAACCTGCTCTTTTTTTTTTTTTTTTTTTTTGCACCATGCATGGGATGAATTAGTACAGGAGGCCAATCACATTTCTTTGTACAAAAGTTATTTACAATGCAAGTCAGAAACATTCTTCCTCAGTCCAAACAGACAGTGTTTAGTGAGCACTGGATAAACATCTGCAACGACTGACCCACAGGGCTTAAACTTCACCATTCTATAAACCAGATCAATCATCTGGTAAGTATATAAGAAAAAATTTGCATTGGTCTGGCTACAGTGAGAAATGGTGTAAAAAAACTAAACTACTTTGCCCATCAGCACCATCACAACTTAGGTCAGTGTCCAAGATCAGAGTCTGTGAAATGCTGCCTACTGGTCATCTTGTGGTTAAAAGTGCGACTAAAAATGTTTCCCATCATGCAACTGTCACTTTAACCACTATATCCTAAGCTGAATAAATGATCAGCAGGTACAAAAATGTGTAAACTTGATTGGTTTAAGGGAGGAAGTAAAAACTACGAATCTTCAAAAAAACATGAAAAACAATATTTCTAATTTTTCATGTTGTACGTCAACAGAAAGTACCACCTTATGCGATGGCCACTACAAATGTAATGATTTGATTGGCTAAACCCTCTATCAGCTTTTAGTAAGTTTCTCAGTCATTCACAGCAAAATGATTGTCAGCCATATTAAAACAATGCCACTCAGAGGCACTAGCAAATTGCAGCCATTTACTTCTTATAGATTAAGTGGTGAATCAGAACTGCTTACTTATCTAAAAAGAAAAAAAATACAATACTGTGGAAGAAGCATACACCAATTTCAATTATTTGTACTGAGAAAGTAATGATATGTTGACTCCAATGCATAAGCAACACATACAAATGCATATTTTCTAAGTAAAGAAACATTTATATATAGGGACTGCAAGAGTTCTCAGCACCGTGCTCTGAACACCTCAGTCTACCAGAGTTACTTCGTCACATGCTGGTCAGAAACTGAGCCCAAGTATACTCCCACACCATGTAACAGTTAAACTAAATACTTTTTTTCTTTTAGTGTTTAACATCTCTTAGCAGGTTCAGCCCACGGAACTAATTTCTCTATGCCACCATAGCCACAGAGTCAAGTTATTCAACTGGATGTGAAGAAATAAATGTAGCCGACCGAATGCAGTGGGCCGCTTCACCTCCCCGAGACCTTACACCAGACACCTCATCAGCTGTAGCACAAACACAAAGGCTACATTTTCACCATAACTGCCAAGATTCTGTACCGACATCATTCTCAAGTGAGACGTGGATACATAAGACATTGGAAAATCTGCAGGTAGATTATCACCATACTCTTACTCACTTAAGAAGAAAGATGGAGAATATTCAGTCACCTTAAGAGGCATTTGGGGGAAAAAATTAGTTAATTGTGAGGATCAGTCTACGAAATACAAGCCATGGCATAACGGTATTGCACTGCTTGCGAACTTCATCCTGGAATGAAATATCTTTACACACACTGAATGCCACAGCATGACAACTGTTTTTATATGCCACTTTCATATCTGTCTCACCTTTCGATTCCCAGCTGGGTAGAGCTTGAGACGTACCTAAATTTATCTGTAGCCATTTGCTTCCTACCTCTTTAAGTCGCTCCAATTCATTCTGCAACACCTGCTTGGATGTTTCCACTTCAATGATCTTCTGACGCAAGTTTTCATTCTCATCTTCTGCCCTGGCTCGCTTTTCTTCCACACTTTCTAGCTCGTGATGAAGTCTGACGGAAACATCTTTGGCTACCTAATGAAAAACACAAGGCACAAAACTTGCATTTCTAACCACGGAAACACTCTTGTATACTTGAATATATGAAATGCAAATCACAAAAATTGCACTGATGTCAAGAAACGAATCAATAAAAATTACCGCCACCTAGTCAGCGGACTGAGAGCAAAATAAACTAAAGAACCATTAATATGCAATCAGCAAACAGTTCACATGCTTGCACATCAGTGTTTATTTTAGCAGAGCACAAGACATGGTTATATAAAAGTAGAAGTGCAGTAACTGTTCATTAACTCAGTTTAGGCCAGATTCCTAAATTCTTGCTCTGGATGCAAGTGACCACTGACAGTGATAGCAGGTTGAGAGGAGGCCTTTTGTAATTTGGTCCCCAAAGTAAGCCTGTTTACAAAGCCTGTTTACATATAGGTCTTGCACCAAAGAAGTCTTTTGGAATCAGGGCAGACTTAAAATGGAGAGCTACTCTTTTTACAATCTGGCCCGTAGTCTTAGTTTACGGTTTGTTTGAAGAGATTAAGAAAATAAGCATTTGTATTTCCTAAATGCTGGACTGCAATTATAACAGTGTTGCACAACAAATGTAGTCACTAACAAATTACTACACTCTTGTTTTTCACCCAGTTTTCAACTGCCTGACAGATGGATAAGGCTGTTAAACTCCATGTCTAGTTTCACAGTACAAGTAGTGTGACAAATAATTTGCCATGTAAGCAAAATAGGCCAAAAATGCAAAAAGCTATTTAAAAAAACATATTACATTTATTTCTGGACACCAAGGGCAACTGAAATATGCTATTAGGAAATAAAGCAGTGAATTTAATGTTATAAACGGGTGTAAGCATATCAAATTTCACTGAAACAGGTTTAATCAACTTCCATTTAATTGAATAATTAAAAATAAAATAAGATCACAGAAATGAGAGGTAAAGAGGCACCCTTTACATTTATAGCTGTACAATCTTTGAATTAGTACATTTAGGGAAGTTACAAAGTTGATGGCCTTCAGCAAATTTGCCCTTTTAGTTTGTCATTTTGTGTAATTCAATCTTCTGCACTAGATATTATTTGCTCTTATTTTGTTGTTCACTGTAATTCCAGTCACACAACTGCTATGAACTAAAAACATTTCTGTTTCTATACCCCAGTCACCCTTCTCCAAAAGTGTGGAAAGCACAGAATGTCTCCCAAAAATCTCCAGTAGATGCTGAAGTAGAATCCTAAGGCAACAGTGGCTTCGGTTCAGACTTGTTGTACAACAATGTAAAAAGTACAGTTTTGTACCTACCATAAATGTAGATGTTCGAGTGTACACCCTGCTGCAGTCATCACACTTGGGTTATCCTGTCGTCAGGCGGTCCCGCAGTCGGCCGGAATTCCAAAGTCTTGCTCCGGCGTCAGTTGCTGTCGCTTCTTCCCTGACGTCAGTGCGCCAGGGGTATATATAATGCATCCAACACCATTTTCTTCAGTTTTTCTTGCCCCAGATGTCAGGTGCCCCCAAAAAGGTGATCAGTAATTAGTACCAAATAAAGTAAATTTTGCACAAACACAAAATACCTCCAGCTATAAGCAAATACATCAGGAAGGTATTGTAGAGATTTAAACAGTTAGATCAGAGGGGATGGAGAGAGGGTAACCTGGACTGCAGCAGGGTGTACACTCGAACATCTACATTTATGGTAGGTACAAAACTGTACTATGTTCATCGTGTTACCCTGCTGCAGTCATCACACTTGGGCAGAATCCCAAAGCTAAGGATGGGTGGAGGAGTCATAGAGGGTTAGAGGAGGCTAGAAGGCCCTGCAGAACTGCAGTGGCGAAGCCAGCCCTAGTCTTAGAGTAAAGTGGTAAGTGTTAGTGTTTGGTAAAGGTGTGTACTGAACTCCAAGTTGCAGCTTCCAAAATCTCCTTGGTTGGAACCCCCCTGAGGCAGCTTCCAAAATCTCCTTGGTTGGAACCCCCCTGAGGAAGGCTGTAGATGTAGCTGTTGCCCTGGTAGAGTGGGGCCTAATGGTAGCAGGAACTGGTTTTCCATGATGGGTATAGCAAAAACAAATGCAATGTCCTATCCATTTGGAAATGGTTTGTTTTGATATAGCCTTCCCCTGTGAAGCTGTAGCATAGGATACAAAGAGCTGGTCAGATTTTCTGAAAGCCTTAGTTTTTTCCAGGTAGTAACAAAGTTGCCTGTGAATGTCCAAGGAATGCAGGAATCTTTCACCTTTGTTCCGAAGATTTGGGAAGAAGGTGGGTAAGTGGATGGTTTGATTTAAAGCCACACTGGAAACCACCTTAGGCATGAAGGAAGGATTAGTTCGTAGAGAAACTCTGTCTTGATGGAAAATGAGGGAAGGTTCCACTGCCATTAGTGCCTGCAGCTCTGAGACTCTTCTAGCTGAAGTTATTGCTAGGAGCAGGGCAGTCTTCCATGATAGGAACTGTAGATCTGCAGAGAAATCTGGTTCAAAGGGAGGTAGCGTAAGTTTTTCCAGAACAAAATTGAGGTCCCATGTTGGTGTAGGTGCTCTCCTGGGGGGCCTAATGTTTTTTGCCCCTCTGAGGAACTGCCTTAGAAGTGGATGCGAAAATAAGGGTGGATCCGTGTTGTAGTGGGCTAAAATAGCTGATGCTTGGATTTTAATGGAAGAAAATTAAAGTCCTTTGTGCAACATCTCAGTTAAATACTGTAGAATGTGAGGCATGTGAGGCTGAATTGTGTTTTGGCCTTTAGCTTGGTTCCAGGCACAAAACCTTTTCCATTTGTCCGAATAGGCCTTCCTGGTGCTGGGCCTCCAAGCTTCCAGAAGAACATCCATAACTGCTTGGGAGAGAGGAGCTGGTTGGATGCTTAGGTGATTTGCCATGCAGCCAGATTTAAGGTTTTGAGCTGGCTGTGAAGAATCTGATTGTTTTGCTGTGTGAGCAAATGGGTAATTTGTGGTAAAATCCAAGGTGGGCCCTGGGCCATATTCCTCAATAGTGGGTACCAGTGTTGGCGTGGACAGTCTGGGGCTATGAGCATCAGTCGTGGTCTCTCCTTTCTGACTTTCAGAAGCACCTTTGTGAGGAGAGGCAATGGAGGGAAGGCATATACTGTCAGGTTTTTCTAACTGAATGAGAGTGCATCCACTTTCCAAGCTTGATGGTGAAGTGTCCTTGTACAAAATTTTGTTAGTTGATAGTTTTGGGGACTGGCAAACAGGTCTATGTCTGGAAGGCCCCATTTTTGAGTTATCATTGCAAATACTTGTGGATCCAGTTTCCACTCGTGGGGATCCATGGTGTTTCTGCTGAGGTCGTCTGCCAATGTGTTCTTCTATCCTGGCAGGAATTGAGCTTGTAACTGAACTTGGTAAGCCAGAGCCGTGTTCCACAAGGTCATTGCTTGCCTGCATAGAGGGTAAAAGTGTGTACCCCTTGTTTGTTTATGTACCACATTACTGTGGTGTTGTCCATCCTTATTGTAAGTTGTCCTGGATGTAATAGGTTCTTGAAGGCTGTCAGGGCATTCTGTACTGCTAGCATCTCTTTTTGATTGATGTGCAGATTCCTTTGATCTGCAGTCCATATGCCTTGAACGCACTGTCCTGCCATGTGTGCCCCCCAGGCATAGTCTGACGCATCTGTTGTCATAGTTTGCCTGGCTGGGGGGCAAGGCGAAAGGCTGACCCTTGTTGAGGTGACATGCCTGTGACCACCATAGAAACTCCTGTTGTAGGCAGGGAATGAGAGATATCATTGTGTCCATGCTGTGGCTGTGTTGAGGCCATACGCTTTTTAGGTACCACTGTAATTTCCTCATATGCAGCTTTGCAAATGGTATTAGTAGTATGCAAGATGCCATGAAGCCCAAGGCCTGCAGAATTTTTCTTGCAGGTAGATGGGTCTTTGTTGCCATTCTTTTGAAATATTGAGTCAGTTGTAGTTGTTTGTCTGGCATCAGATAAGCCTTCTGGGCCATTGTATTCAAACTGGCTCCCAGGAATGTAATATTTTGTGAGGGTACTAGTTTTGATTTCTTTTCACTTACTGTGTACCCCAGGCAACTTAGATGATGTTTTACAAAAGCCAGATGTTGTAAGAGGATGTCCTTGCTTTCTGCTTGTATGAGGCAGTCGTCCAGGTATGGGTATATTTGAATTCCTCTTTGTCTGCAGTATGCAATTACTAGTGCCAGGCATTTTGAGGAGACCCTGGGCGCAGTAGATAAGCCAAAGGGCAGTGCAAAGAATTGGTAATGGGTTGAACCTGCAATGAAACGGAGGTATCTTCTGCAACTTTGTCTGATAGGGACATGCAGGTATGCCTCCTTGAGGTCCAACGTTACTAGCCATGCTTCCTTGCCCAACATGGGAAGTAGCTGCTGAAGTGTTAGCATCTTGAATTTGAGTACTTGTAAGAAGGTGTTTAGAATTGAAAGGTCCAGAACTGGTCTCCAAGCATTGTCCTTTCTGGGTACTAGAAAGAGCCTTGAGTAAAATCCTTGGTCTTGCTCTCGAGTAGGTACCAGCTGAATGGCTCTCATGTCCATGAGAGCTGTAATTTGTTTTTGTGCCTCTGCCCATTGATTTTGTGACAGGTTTGGCATTCCTCTTATCGTTGGCAAGGTGTGAAAATGAATCTGTATCCTCGTGAAATTATGTCTAGGACCCATTTGTCCTTTGTGACAATGTGCCAGTCGTCTGAAAAAAGTGTGAGTTTTCCTCCCAAGGGGGCTGCCAAGAGAGTGTTGCTTGGCCAGATGAGGTGCAAGTCATTGAGTTTGCCTTCTGGTAGTTTGGGACCCGTCTTCTCCTCCCTTCTGTGTTACAGTGCCCCATTGGTGAGGTTTGTACTGGGCTTGTGGTTGTCCTCTGCCTCTTGGACGTTTGTATTTACCCCTCTGTGGTCTGTCAGTAGCTGGAAAGGACCATTTTTTGTTGGCCAATTTCTGCTGAAGCGAGGGGGGCGTACCTGTAGGAAATCTTTGACTGTCTGCATAGATTTTGCCTTATCCTCCATTTTCTTTAAGACTTCTTCTGCTTCAACTCCAAAAAGAACATCCTGCTGTAAGGGAGCATCTAGAAGTTTTGCTTTAACATGATCAGGCAGAGTTTGCTCCTTTAACCAGGCATGTCTACGTATAACAGACCCAGTGACAGCTGCTCTGCAGGAAGCCTCCAAAGAATCAAACCCACATTGTAAAGTATGTTTGCCCACCTGTTCAGTTGCATGCAACAGATCCTGCATTTCTTTCAATTCAGACTGTTGAGGGAGTATGCTCATTTTTTGGTTTTAACTGAGAGATAAGAAATTGCTGATATTTTAGCATGTGAAATTGGCAATTTAGTGCCCTCATAGCTAGAGTGGCTGAGGTGTAAACCTTTTTCCCCCACCTGTCTAGTGCTCTGGACTCCCTTTCAGAGGGTACAGGATTTTTTGCTATAGAAGCCTTAGCCTCTTTGGGACCCTGGGAGATGGTCTCTGGATCAGCAACAGGGCTTTTATAAAGAAATTTGTGGGAATCAGGCACTCTATAGTATCTGTCAGGTGTGGCCGGAGCAGGAGGCAGAGAGTCTGGGTTCAAACTGGATTCTAAGTAAACATCATCCACAAGGTCTAAAACTGGGGGGATGGCAAGTGGTCTGTGCTGGGGAAGTAAAAGAAACTCTGAGCCTTTTCTTTGAGTCAGAATAGTCCTGACCTTCCCAGTGAAAATGTTCCCTCATAGTGTGTAAAGTTTTCCCCAAAAGAGTAGTCTTCAGGAGGAGAAGCTGAGGGAATGGAATCCTCAGCATCAGAATCTTCATAAGGGGAGAAGGAGTAATCTTGGTCCTCTGAGGAGCCCGAGGAAATGGACACTTGTACAGAGGATGCATAATCTTCCTCTTGTCTAGGCCTTTTGTCAGGAGGGGATTGGGAACCCCTGATTAAAGAGATCAAATCTTCAGCCATTCTGAGCATCTGTTTCTTAGGCATGGGGCCTTGAACAGGGGACTGAAGTGCAGTCTTTTTAGGTTTAATAGGAGTCTTCGTCTTAGGATACGTTTTAATGGTGAGTGCCGTTGGTCTGAAGACGCCTTCAGAAACCGAAAGCATTTCTGCAGCACCGACATCTTTTTCAGCAGTGTCGTCAATAGGGGCTGAACAAAATGGCTGCGTCGGCCTGGTACTTTCCGCCAAAAGTTCCGAAGCGGTCTCGGGTTCCAGATCTGCAGTAGTCAGGGGCTGCGTTGGAGCCTCACTGAAGACCGGTCAACCGGAGACCAGACCAGCCGAGGCCTCGGAGTCTGGCTTGGGTCTAGGCTGCCTGTCCTTCTCCTTGCGTTTTTTGTGTACGCCGGTAGTCGGTTGCTCTGACGGCATAGTGTAGTTAAATTTACTACCGAAGTAGTGTTGTGCGAAATCAAAGCGTCTTTTTATAGTACGCTTATTAAACCTAGCACAAAAATGACAACTAGTGACGTTGTGGTCTGGGCCTAGGCAAGGTATGCAGTAAGAATGAAAATCCTTATGAGGTATTTGCTTCCCACAAGAAATACAATTGTTAACTATTTCTGACATCAGTCTGAGGCAAGAAAAGTTTCCTCAATGGGGTACTTAGCTTTATTGAAGACTTCGGTCTGAAATTCGAGTTTGAAAATCTCAGGAGTCAGCCGACCGGCACTTGCAAACTGCTTCTGCTTTGGGCACCGCGCGGCAAGAAAGACTGAAGAAAATGGCGTCTGATGCATTATATATACCCCCTGGTGCACTGACGTCAGGGAAGAAGTGACAGCAACCGACGCCGGACCAAGACTTTGGAATTCCGGCCAACTGCAGGACCGCCTGATGACAGGATAACCCAAGTGTGATGACTGCAGCAGGGTAACATGATGAACATCTGCTCTTAAGTTCTGACTGAAGATCTTGGCTAAGAAGATTGCCTGATTTATATAATATCAATCATCATCCCAAACAATACACATCCATTCCTGCATAGTAAATGGTGCAACAAGAATGAATGATTCACTATTTAGTGGCTTCATCCAACAAAGTTTGGTCCCATTCTGGTTTTCAAACAACTTGGAGAGGACTAGTTGGGCACCTGAGGTCAGTGTGTTTTGGACAGACAAGCATCTGGAATCAAACAATGTTTTGGGAATATTGACCAAAGTTTCAATTCATGAAAATAAAATCCTCAACTTCTTTTGCAATTTCAGTAACAGCTGAAGATTTATAATTTGATTTTATACCTCTCAAATTTTGAGCCTTTGTAAAACATCAAGATAACGTACTAAAAGTTCCAAAAGCCTTTTGCCGCTCACAAGATGCATAGCCAATAGTACGGCTAACAGAATAGTGTGCCTAGGAAGACAAGCATAGTCAACAATTGAATGAAAACTTTTACCAAGAATTGAAATCTATTTATGTAAAAGTTTAGTAATCCAAGATGAGAACACAATTCACTGATGTCACCTTTGCTGACCTTTTAATGACTATCAGCAGGGTAAGAAGACTGTTGAGCTTGGCTGTAGCCTGGCACTGTGAAGAGACATGAGAGGGGTAGAATAAGTGGGGGGGGGGGGCCACGGCCACTGGTGAAATACCACTACTCATTTTTTCACTTACCCGCTGAGGCGGGGGGGAGGTAAGCCCCACCGGGGCTCATGCTTCTGGCTCCAAGAGCCCAGGAGTGATTCACTCCGGAGATGGTCTCAGGTGGGGAGTTTGACTGGGGCAGTACACCTGTCAGAGAGTAATGTAGGTGTCCTAAGGTGAGCTCTGGGAAGACCAAAACATCCTGTGGAGCAGAAAGGCAAAAGCTAGTCTGATCTTGATTTTCAGTATGAATACAGACCGTGAAAGCGGGGTCTCCCACTCCTTCTGGCTTTTTGGGTTTTAAGCAGGAGGTGTCAGAAAAGTTACCACAGGGCACAGGGATAACTGGCTTGTGGCAGCCAAGCATTCACAGTGACGGCGCTTTTTGATTCTTCGATGTCGACTCTTCCTATCATTGTGAAGCAGAATTCAGCAAGCATTGGATGGTTCACCCACTAATAGGGAACATGAGCTGGGATTAGACCATCATGAGACAGGTTAGTTTTAACCTACTGATGATGTGTTGTGACAGTAATCCTGTTCAGTACGAGTGGAACCGCAGGTTCAGATATTTGGTGGATGTGCTTGACTGAAGAGCCAATGGTGCAAAGCTATCATCTGTGGGATTATGACTGAATGCTTCTAAGTCAGAATCCCACCTAAACAGAATATTGCAGCTTCGCGGATCTCTGGTTGGCCAGGGATAGCCAGCCACAAGGTTAGCAAGGAGTGCTGCTGGTCAATGGGTCAGAGTGTGGACAGAAGGAGGCTACCTCTCTCCAGCAGTGCACAGCAAGTTCATGGGGAAACCGGGTGCCAAATCATTCCTAGACAACCTGATTCTGGGTAATTAATCCTAGTTAACTCCACATCATGCAGGGATGACGTCTTGATGGTGACTCTGATGATTTGTGCTCAAGCCAGCAGGTCTGAGGGTTGGGGGCCAGCAGTAGGGAGTAGGATTGCATGACTAACTGGTTCACTATAAGACTTGCCATGTAGCTATTAAATTGCCAGTGTACATAGAAACAAGGACCAAGTGCAATTTTCAATAGTTACCTGGATATCTTGCTAAAGAGCACCAAATACATTTCAAATACAACTCCGGACACCTGTGAAGCAAAAGTAAACCAATATAGACATTACAATTTGAATCAGACAGCTGACAGAAAAGAAGCAAAAAACAAGGCAAAAACGAAAACTACATATTTGTAGCATATTTGTGTGTGTGTGTGGGGGGGACTCAGTGGGTCCATAACTGGGTTAATTTTCTCTTCTGCTCCAGTTTAAACTTCTCACCAAAAGCCCAAGAACATCTGCCTCCCACAGCAGCATCTCAAGAACCCATTCAATGAGAGCAGATCCCAGACCCCAAGCTTGCCAGTGTGACCCACCACCAATTGAGCACACCCCCTGCTTATTAAGAACAGGAACCAAGAAAAACGTCAATTCAAATGACCCAACTTTGAAATGAAGAACAGTCAAGCCTCTGGTCCTAATGAGATTCACAGCCCATGATAGGAGAGGCTCTTCAAAGGTAGGAAACCTTCACAGACATCTCTTCACTTGCTGTTACTGCATCAAAATCATGACAAAAATCCCCCACCCCAAGAAAGTCATGAAACAGTCACATGCACCTTCACCTTGTAACAACTAAATCCAAACATAGGTGCTTGAAGCAAATCAAATTACCTGTAACAAACTCCTGGCAAGTGACACCACTCCTCCCAAAGTGAGAACCTCCTCCACCTGGCAGGTACAGCTGTCAAGTAGAAAGCTTTCTGGCAACTTCATTAATTTCCTATGGCCCTGCTGGACTTTCTAATGAGATTATCTCATTTATGGTACTTACCAGACCATGGTATAGAACTGGCTGTCATGAACTATAGGGAAAATCTCTGGCTAAAAAGGAAATAATTTTGTGCATCATCAAGGTTGCAACAGCCTGAAGCTATACCCTCTTCAGACAGCACATCAAGGATGAGCACTACGTTTGGCCTCACTTCTGTGTATATTGCAGTAAAGCACAGAATCAGACAGAACGCACAGAAGGCATTTGTAAAACGCTGTTTGCCACTGGGTGAAGTCTGAAGCCACTGCATACCCCCCTTCCCCTTCGCCCTGCTGCACTAGGAAGAAATGCATTATCCCAAAAGACCAACAGATCATTCTCCAAAACGCCTCGCTTCCAGGGTATGCATACTTCCTGAATCTACCACTCCAGGATAGGACAGGACTGTACTAGACAAATGACTCAAAGTCATAGCCATATTCATCTCAAGTAGGATATGAGCCATTAAAAAAGTGATGCTTTCATCTGTAGTCCAGTGACAGAATGTATTACTTCCCTACAATGGGGGGGGGGCAAGAGTACATGTCCCCTAGATACCATATGATGGAGGGGGCCCTGGTAGTCCCCAGCATCACCATATGATGGAGGGGAGCCCTGGTAGCCCCAAGATCTTTAGGGCTAAGAGGATTCTGCACAGCTCCAACTGGATGGCAATGGACCCAGGACACCCACTTCCCTTGCTGACGTGAGGTAAGCTGACCATGTTACTAAAGCATCATTTAAGAACTTGTTACCAGTCTGCTTGTAGGAATAAAGTGTCCACTTCGAGACTACCTAGAACTGTTCTGCATGCTAGGGGTCAGTGAGAGATTGGACACCAGAAGATCCATAACATGTTGGCTCTGTAGCCATCATCATCTCAGTCCACCAACAGCTACATCCTAAAGTGTGAAAATGGCACAATGAAGATCACAGCAATAATCGGCCTGAAGGCAAAAGAATGTCCCAAGCCTTCTACTCTTGACTGCATCCTCAGCCAGGATGGGAAATTCACCATCTCCAGAAGCAGGAATGATTCATATTGGAGAGTATCCCCCTCTCCATGGCAATGAAAGCAGCCCTACTGAAATGGGATTTCTGTAATTTGTGCTCAAACCAGGGACTATAGCCATGCCAGCATCCACTACACGGAGTTGATTACAGAGCAGATCAATGGGACCTTCAACAGCTAATTATCCACACAGAATAAAATGAAGTTTTAGGCACCATTGTCAGCACATTGGGGAACTAGGAGCAAGCAAAGCCCAAACAGCAGAACTTTGTACTAAAATAGGTTCCCCAACCCAGGAAGAACACAAGTACTCATACGCAGACCTCAAATGCTGATTTTTCCAGAAAGTGTTCATTATGTCCAGCATCATCACTCAGGCAATCTGACAACAAAGACACAAGTCCATGAAAACGGAGCAAGAACATGACAACCGTATTTGCTCACTGAAGTCACTGCAATCCAGAATGGAATGGAAACCTCATCTTCCTCCAGAGCAAGAAAGAAGTGGCAGTAGCCCCCTTATCAAACAAAATAGGCAACTAAGAGGGCCAATTAGGTCAAGCAAAGCCAAATGTCAGGTTAAGATAGCCTCCCAAGTGAAAGATAACCATAGGGCCTTATTCAGCTATGTCAGAAACCTCAAGGGCAACACACAACAGCAATGTGCAGAAGTGTTAATTAATGGTGCTGCATTCATGGAGCCTAGCGATACAGTAAACCGATTAGTGGACAAATTCAGTTAAAACTTTACCCCCCCCACTCCACCCCACCCACAACTATATCCTTAAAAATATCCTCAAGCATAACCCCTCTAACTAATAACTCTGGAGCATGAACTGGCTGTACTCACTAAAGCCAAGAAAGTACAGTTCAGTACACTTACCATAAATGTAGATGTTAGAGTGTATTCACTGTTGCAGTCATTACATTTGGGTTATCCCCACCAGGGTAGCCCTCAGCTGGCCAAATACCAGAGGCTTAGTATTTCTGCATCAGTTGCTGTCACATCAGGACTGACGTCAGTAGTATAAAGTAAGGCAGCCGATGATATTACATCAGTTTTTCTTGCCCTGTCAGGAGCCCCCAAGTGGGAGCCAGGTTATAACGGACGAACCCCACCAGTAGAAAGTGAATACCAAAATGTCCCTTGTAAGGAGAGATAGAGAGAAGAGGGAGGGTAACCCGGACTGCAACAGTGGATATAGAGGGGGGGTAACCAGGACTGTAACAGTGAATACAGAGGGAGGGTAACCAGGACTGCAACAGTGAATACAGAGGGAGGGTAACCAGGACTGCAACACTGAATACAGAGGGAGGGTAACCAGGACTGCAACACTGAATACAGAGGGAGGGTAACCAAGACTGCAACACTGAATACAGAGGGAGGGTAACCAAGACTGCAACAGTGAATACAGAGGGAGGGTAACCAGGACTGCAACATTGAATACAGAGGGAGGGTAACCAGGACTGCAACAGTGAATACAGAGGGAGGGTAACCAGGACTGCAACAGTGAATACAGAGGGAGGGTAACCAGGACTGCAACAGTGAATACAGAGGGAGGGTAACCAGGACTGAAACAGTGAATACAGAGGGAGGGAAACCAGGACTGCAACAGTGAATACAGAGGGAGGGAAACCAGGACTGCAACAGTGAATACAGAGGGAGGGTAACCAGGACTGCAACAATGAATACAGAGGGAGGGTAACCAGGACTGCAACAGTGAATACAGAGGGAGGGTAACCAGGACTGCAACAATGAATACAGAGGGAGGGTAACCAGGACTGCAACAGTGAATACAGAGGGAGGGAAACCAGGACTGTAACAGTGAATACAGAGGGAGGGTAACCAGGACTGCAACAGTGAATACAGAGGGAGGGTAACCAGGACTGCAACAGTGAATACAGAGGAGGTAACCAGGACTGCAACAGTGAATACAGAGGGAGGGTAACCAGGACTGCAACAGTGAATACAGAGGGAGGGTAACCAGGACTGCAACAGTGAATACAGAGGGAGGGAAACCAGGACTGCAACAGTGAATACAGAGGGAGGGAAACCAGGACTGCAACAATGAATACAGAGGGAGGGTAACCAAGACTGAAACACTGAATACAGAGGGAGGGTAACCAGGACTGTAACAGTGAATACAGAGGGAAGGTAACCAGGACTGCAACAGTGAATACAGAGGGAGGGTAACCAGGACTGCAACAGTGAATACAGAGGGAGGGTAACCAGGACTGCAACAGTGAATACAGAGGGAGGGTAACCAGGACTGCAACAGTGAATACAGAGGGAGGGTAACCAGAACTGCAACAGTGAATACAGAGGGAGGGTAACCAGGACTGCAACAGTGAATACAGAGGGAGGGAAACCAGGACTGCAACAGTGAATACAGAGGGAGGGTAACCAGGACTGTAACAGTGAATACAGAGGGAGGGTAACCAGGACTGCAACAGTGAATACAGAGGGAGGGAAACCAGGACTGCAACAGTGAATACAGAGGGAGGGTAACCAGGACTACAACAGTGAATACAGTGGGAGGGAAACCAGGACTACAACAGTGAATACAGAGGGAGGGTAACCAGGACTGCAACAGTGAATACAGAGGGAGGGTAACCAGGACTACAACAGTGAATACAGAGGGAGGGTAACCAGGACTGCAACAGTGAATACAGAGGGAGGGTAACCAGGACTGCAACAGTGAATACAGACTGGGTAACCAGGACTGCAACAGTGAATACAGAGGGAGGGAAACCAGGACTGCAACAGTGAATACAGAGGGAGGGTAACCAGGACTGCAACAGTGAATACAGACTGAGGGTAACCAGGACTGCAACAGTGAATACAGAGGGAAGGTAACCAGGACTGCAACACTGAATACAGAGGGAGGGTAACCAGGACTACAACAGTGAATACAGAGGGAGGGAAACCAGGACTGCAACAGTGAATACAGAGGGAGGGAAACCAGGACTGCAACAGTGAATACAGAGGGAGGGTAACCAGGACTACAACAGTGAATACAGAGGGAGGGAAACCAGGAATGCAACAGTGAATACAGAGGGAGGGTAACCAGGACTACAACAGTGAATACAGAGGGAGGGAAACCAGGAATGCAACAGTGAATACAGAGGGAGGGTAACCAGGACTGCAACAGTGAATACAGAGGGAGGGAAACCAGGACTGCAACAGTGAATACACTAACATCTACATTTATGGCAAGTGTACACAACTGTACTATGTTCTTCATGTTTTACTGTTGCAGTCATCACATTTGGGTTGATTCCCAAAGCTGAGGAAAAGGGTGGAGGCAGTCAAGGAGATGAGAGGCTGGCTAGGATGCTCTGCAAGACTGCAGTGGCAAAGCTTTGGGGAAGATAGACAGGTGGTAATGTTTGGTGAAAGTGTGAATAGATGTCCAGGTGGCAGCCTCCAGAATGTTCCTGGTGGGGAGGTGGAGACTGCTCTGGTGGAGTGAGTCCTGACCCCCCTTAGAGGGAGGTTTTCCATGTTGCTTGTAACAGAAATGGATGCAGTGTGCTATCCATTTGGAGATGGTTTGTTTGGAGATGGCTTGCCCTCTGCCGCTGCAGCAAAGCTAACCAGAAATTGATCAGACTGAGGGATTTAGTCCTGTCTAGATAGAATCTGAGCTGTCTGTGCACATCTAGAGAGTGCAGGATCCTTTCTCCTTTGTTCTGTGGGTTAGGGAATAAGGTGGGCAAATGAATGGCTTGGTTGAGAGCCACACTGGACACCACTCTGGGCATGAAGGATGGGTTAGCCCAGAGGGAAACACTGTCAGCATGGAAAGGTGGGCAAATGAATGGATTTGTTGAGAGCTACACTGGACACCACTCTGGGCATGAAGGATGGGTTAGCCCAGAGGGAAACACTGTCAGCATGGAAAATGATGAAGGGCTCCACAGCCATGAGTGCTTGTAGCTCTGTGACTCTTCTGGCTGAAGTGATGGCCAGAAGAAAAGCAGTCTTCCAGGAGAGAAATTTTAACTCTGCTGAAGATGCTGGTTCAAAGGGGGGCAGGCTGAGCTTTTCCAACATAAAGTTAAGGTCCCAAGATGGGGGTAGGTGCTCTTCTGGGTGGCCTCAAGTTGCTATCCCCTCTTAGGAACTGTTTGATCAGAGGATGTGAGAAAAGGGCTGCTCAGTGGGGAAATGAGCAGAGATAGCAGAGGCATGAATTCTAACAGAGGAAAAAGAGAGACCACTATGTGGTCAGCTAAGTAATCCAGGATGAGAGGGAGGGAGGGCTGTGCTGTATCAGCTCCCTTAGCCAGAATCCAGATGCAGAACCTTTTCCATTGACTTTCTAGTGCTAGGGCATCTGGCCTCATGTAGAACATCTAGAACCTGTTTACTGAGGCTGGCAGATTGATCAGTGGTAAGAGAATAAGCCAGGCTGCCAAATGAGGGTCTGCAATTAGGGATGCATGAATTCTCCTTTCCTCTGGGTCAGGAAGGTTGGGGTCCGAGTGAGATGCTATGGTGGCAGTGGGGACAGGCTGTGGAGCAGTGGGTAACAGTGCTGGTGATGCCAGTCTGGAGCAATAAGAACTGTCCTTGGTTTTTCCTCCCTTATTTTGAGCAGTACCCTGGTGATGAGAGGTAGTGGAGAAAATGGATACACCGATAGATTAACCCAGGGGAAGGATAGGGCATCCACTTTCCACACCATGCAGTGATGCTCCCTGGCACAGAACCTGCTGAGCTGATGGTTTATGTGGGAGGCAAGGAGGTCAACCTTCGAGGTGCCCCATTTCTGAGTTATTAGAGTGAAGGTTCTTTTGCCTAGCTGCCACTCGTGTGGGTGCAAAAGATTTCTGCTTAAGTGGTCTGCCAGAGAGTATAGATAACCTGCTAGGAATTGTGCTAACAGGTGGAGTTGCATGGCAGAGGCTGTGTGCCAAAGGGTCATGGCCAGCCTGCATATAAGGTAGGAGTGAGTCCCTCCCTGTTTGTTGATATACCACATCACAGTGGTGGTATCTATTTTGATAAGGAGACCCCCCCCCCCCTAGGAAGAGAAGGGGCCTGAAAGCTATCAATGCATGCTGGACAGCCAACATCTCTCTCTGGTTGATGTACAGATGGATTTGCTGTGGGCTTAATTGGCCCCGTATGCACCTGTCATCCAGGTGTGCACCCCAGGCATAATTTGATGCATCTGTGGTGAGGGTCTGGGTGGCATGGGGTAGTGAGAAGGGAAGTCCCTTGCTGCTGCCTACCAAAGAAAATCTTTCCTTAGATGAGGTATCATTTGAATGATACTTTCCAGGTATTGAGAGTGCTGATATCAAAGGCTTTTTAGGTACCACTGTAGTTTCCTCATATGCAGTCTGGCATATGGAAGGAGTAGAATGCAGTAGGCCAAGAACTCTAGAGCTTGCAGGATTTTCCTTGTGGATAACTGTGTCCTGGTGGCTAGTTGAGATAAGTAGGTTGTCAGGTAGGTTTCCTTTCCTGCTGTAAGGAATGCCATCTGGGATGCTGTGTCCAGGCTTGCTCCCAGCAATATAATCCTTTGGATGGGTACCAGTTTGTATTTCTTTTCATTGATAGTGTACCCCAGGGAGGTCAGTAGGGACTTTACAAAGGCCAGTTACTTTAGCAGCTTTTCCTGACTGTCTGCCTGAATTAGGCAGTCATCTGAGAAACAGTAAATTTGGATATTCCTTTGTCTGCAAAAGGCAGTGGCAGGAGCCAGACATTTTGTGAAAACTCTGGGAGCAGTAGATAAGCCAAAGGGAAGTGCAGAGAACTGAAAGTGCAGAGATCCTGCCCTGAAATGTAGGTATTTCCTGCATGATTCCCTGATAGGAATGTGGAGGTAGGCCTCTTAGGTCTAGGGTGGCTAGCAAAGCATCCTTGGAGAGCATGGGTAGGAGTTGCTGGAGGGTGAGCATTTAACATTTTATCACCAGGAAGGTGTTTAGAATGGATAGATCAAGGATGGGTAACCAAGTGCCCTCTTTTCTGGGTACTAGAAAAAAAGTCTGGAGTAGAAACCTTGGCCTATCTGTTCTGCAGGAACGTGCTCTGTTGCCCTCACAGAGGGCAGGGAAAGGACTTGCTTTTTTGCCTCTGCCCACTGGTTTGGAGGTAGATCTGGGAACCCTTTTGGGGTTGGAAGAGTGCGGAAAGAAAAACTGTATCCCTGGGACACTATGATGAGGACCCACAGCAGTCATTTCTAATTGTGGCCCAGGTGCTTGCGTGAAAGGAGGAGTTTTCCTCCTAGTGTAGGTGGGCAGAGGGAGGGGGTGGAGCAAGAGAGTCATTGTGAGTTTTTACCATGAGTGAGTGGCTTAGAATTCCCTGGTTTGGAAGTGGAGGAATTCCACTTTTGATCTCTGCATTCCCTGTTGCTGCTGTCTGGGGGTTCTGCGCTGAAGTGAACTGGTGGGTGCAGAAAAGGACCAGTGCTTTGAGGGGCAATGCCTGCTGAACCTGGGTGGCTGGACCTGTAGGAAAACCTTAACTGTCTGCATAGATTTAGCTTTTTCTTCCATCTTTTTTAAGACCCCCCCTCTCCCTTAGTGCCAAATAAGGTGCCTTTGTGCAAGGGTGCATCCAATAATTTAGATTTAACATGGTCTGGCAAGGGTTGTTCCTTAAGCCATGCATGCCTTCTAAGGACAAAACTGGTGACTGCTGCCCTGCAAGAAGCTTCTGGGGCATGAAAACCACAGTGTAAGGTGTGCTTAGTTACTTGACTTGCAGAATACATTAACTCTTGTAACTCTTTAGATTCTGCACAAGTAGGAAAGGAAGACTTTTTATTTGTGGAGTTCCATGGCATGTTGCTGAAATTTTAGCACACGGAACTGGCAATTTAGTGCTCTGATAGCAAGAGTAGCAGAGGTGTATACTTTTTTACCCCATCTGTCTAGTGCTCGAAAATGCCTATCTGACAGGGTGGGTTTTCTTAGCAGAGGTTTATTTAATTCCTATAGGCCCTTTAGAAATTACCTCAGGGTCAGCAGTAGGATTTTTGAAAATAAATTTGTGCGAGTCAGGGACTCTAATACCAGTCAGGTTTTCTGGGTGCAGGAAGGAGGGTGTCAGGAGTCAAACTGAATTCCAGGAAAACATAGTCCACAACATCCAGAACTGGGGGAATGGCCAGGAGTCTGTGCTGTCGAAGATCTAAGAATTCGCTCTGGAGTCTCGTTTTAGACTGAGGATAGTCCTGAATTCCCATTGGAAATGCTTCTTTAAGGTATGAAGGGTTTCCCCAAAGGAAAAGTCCTCAGGTGGAGAGGCTGAAGGAATGTAATCCTCTGCATCAAAATCCTCATAAGCAATGAGAGGTTGCATGTCTTCATATTCAGATGCATCAGAGTCATCAGACTCCTGTTCAAACAAAACTACTGGGGACAGATCTCTTTCTTTTAGAAGGGGTAGCTTGGCTTCCTCTGATCAGCATGATAAGGTCTTCCACCATTTTAAGCATTTGAGACTGAGGCAAGGAAGCAGGTGCCTGAGATTGGGTCATCGGTTTCTTGGGTGTGGTTTGCACCCTGGGCCTTGGAAACTTGGTAGATTTCAAAAGAATGGTAGACGCGAAAGAAGTCATCGATTTCTGTCGAGAATTCGTAGTATGAAGTACTTCCTCAGAAGCCGGTGCCTGCTCAGCAGCTCTGGATCCATTCAAGGGAGAGAAAACAGCAGGATCCTTAGTTTTGCAGCATACCTAGAGGAAAACAGTTTTTGTACTTACCTTTCTCACTTGCTTAGAGGAAAAACAACTCTTGTACTCACTTTCTTCACTTGTCTAGAGGAAAATAGTTTTTGTTCAGGAATGTCCAAGGGTCAGCTCCCAGTGTTCTGTCCTATCCGATTAATCTGGGCATCTTGGGGCAATGTAGCAATTGCCTCATGTACACAGACAACCCTCTCCTACTACCACCCAACACTACAACCTGTGAGAGATGCACTTATCTAGCCAAAGTGGAGGTAAAGCTCTCTCCAACCAAGACTGAACTTGACAGTCAAGAGGAGAAGGTAAACACTTGCACCACACTCATCACATAGTCCCACTTAACCTACATCCCCAAAATCCATACACAGAAACACAAAAACATTTGCGGAAGCTCTCAATAATAATCTGCTCAAGCAACAGAGACCTCCAAAGCAGAAATGAAAGCAACCTCCACCCCCCAACACAACCCAAATGACAAATAGCCCACCGACTCAGTGTGCCACTCAACCACAGCCCATAAGGCAAAACAACATACCCAACACACTAGTCATAGGTGACTCTATAGTCAGGCACACTGATGTCCCACTCACCAAGCTAAACAAGGAGAAGGTTACTGTCAGCTGCCTGTCGGGCGCCAGGATCCTCAACATAACTCACTCACTCAGGTCACTCCACAACAAGTACAAATATGACTCTGTCATTGTCTATGTGGGTGCGACTCACCTGAAACATACCTCCCTGGACTACATGGAAAGAGACATGGAAGAGCTCTTCGATCTTGTAGCCCAGGCAGGTATGACCTTAGCCCTGAGTAGCATCCTGCCATTGCCCAGAATGATACCGCAGTACAAGGACAAAATGATTGACTTCAACAATTGGCTAAACTTCTGGTGTCATTCTAAGGGGACCTAGTAACTGTCTGCCTGGGACAATATGGTCAACAGACCATGATGCTTTGCCAGAGATGGCCCTCACCAGTCACCCATGGGATTCCATATACTGGCTAAGGCTCTTGCCACCCCAATATTGCCTTTTTTAGGAAGGTTCAAATGACAAATTCACTACCGTAACAGGAACAGGCAAGCAAAAACTGAGGGTAATGCTACTCAATGCTGGAAGTCTAAATCTCAAAATGCACTCCCTCAAGGCACTCCTTAAAATGGAGAACATCGATGTGTACAGTGACTGAGACCTGGTTCAATGTTCCAGAGAGCACACCTGCATTACCAGACTATAACTCATACCACACTTTTCGGCCACCTAACCTGGACCGGAATACCAAAGGCAGAGGTGTGTCCATATTCATTAAGGATATCCACACCTCCAGGCTAGTTGCTCAGCATAATATATCCAAGGTTATCCAAGTGCAACTAACTCTGGGCAAATTGGCAATCAAAATTGCAGCTTGCTACAGATCCCCCAATCCTCTTTTCTTGATATAATGGAAAATAATTAGGGTTCAACCAAACACCCTAATAATGGGCAATTTCAACTACCCTACCATTAACTGGGAAAACTACTCCTGTACCAACTCCTTTGCTCAACGCTTTCTGGAATTCATAAATTCCAGTGCCCTGGATCAACTTATCCACACCCCCCACCAGGGGCAACAATATCCTAGACCTAGTCATTACCAACATGAGTGACTGGTGTTCCACACCTGAAGTCAACTCCTCATTGGTCAGATCCGACCATAAGCTAATCACCCTAGATATCCACATCCCACCCCACCCCCATTAAGGAAACCATGGTAAAAAATTTCTCCAAAGCCAACTTCATGCTTCTTAAGACAGAAGTGGTGAACCTCATGACATCCATGCAGATGGACAATACAGTTACAACTGCTGAATCCCCCACAAATCCACTTTATAAGCACTTACACGAGTGCTTGGATCATACTATCCCAAACAGAACCAAGACACTATCCTCCAAAAAAGAAAGCCAATCTGGCAGTCCCCTGCCATAAACAAACTCTACAACAGAAGAAACTGCTGTAAGAGAGAGTAAACTCCCATGAGTGGAGGAGCTCTCTGGTCAGCCTCAGTAAGAAGCTGAGATCCCTTATAAGATCCTCCAAAGCTAGCTATGAAAACAAAATCACCACTGATTCTAGGGACAACCACAAAGCATTTTACAGCTACGTCAAGAATCTCAATGGCAGCACCCAGTGCTCCTCTAAGTTACAGCACAATGGCACAAAAATTACAGAACCAACTGGTATTGCCAACATCCTGGCAGACAGGTTTGGTGCTAACTTTATCCCCTCTCACCCCCAAAGAGCCCATATCTATACAGGAAGAATGCAGAGTCCCTGTAATCACAACTATGCAGGTAAAAGCTGCACTCTCTAAAGCCAAAAACACAGCATCCATGGAACCGGACAACATCCCTGGCTGCGTTTTACACAAACAGAAGAAACTGGCTCCCCATCTAAGCACCATGTTCAGTCACAGCCTCATGTCAGGCTTTGTGCCCACTGAATAGCACACAGCAACAGTTATCCCACTCCACAAAGGGGGAGCCACCACTGATCCCAGGAACTATCGCCCTATTAACCTGATGAGCCTGGTCTGTAAGGCCATGGAACGTATCATCATGGAACTCATAAACAAAGACATTGGTAATCTCAAAACACTGGACACCACCCAGTTTGGGTTTGTGAAAGGCAGATCACGCCTCCTGAACCTGACTGACTTCTTTGAGGGAGACACCAAATCCATAGATGATGGTAAGGTGGTTCACGCAGCGTATCTTGACCTTGCGAAGGCTTTCGATACAATCCCCTATTCTGGAATTATAGCTAAACTCAATAAACTAGGTATAAATACCTACATCACAAGATGGGTTGTCAACTGGCTCACTGACAGAATCCACACTGTAAAAGTTAGACTCCAAATCTGACTTCAAACCAGTGACAAGTGAAGTGCCACAAGGTTCAGTCCAGGGACCTTTCCTGTTTGGTATCTACTTCTCTGAAGTACAGGCCAGCACAGAAGGCCTTTGGCTAACAAAGTTCACAGATTACTGCAAACTAGGAGCCATAGTAGAGTCTCCAAATGATGTGGACATCCTACAAAAGGGCTTCACTGAGACAGATGTCTGGTGTCAGAGCCATGGCCTCAAGCTCAATGCCAAAAAGTGCATTGTCATCCCTTTTGGTAAAAACTCTGTACCCATGAACTGCCACATAGGTGGCAGTCTACTTAATGCTGTATGTGTGATAAGTGACCTTGGGACCCAGGTAGACAGTCGTCTCTCCTTTGATAATCACATCACCACAGTAGTCAGGAAATCCTTCTACATGGCACACCATCACAAAATGGTTCTCATCCAGGAAAAAAAAAAAAAAAAAGAGGTCATTGTTCCCCTCTACTCAACACTCATTAGACCCATTAGAGAATACAATACCCCTTTTAGAATGTACCTCACAAGACATCTGCAGCAGCAGCTGGAAAGGCCACAGAAGTACCTCACAATGAGGATTACTGGCCTTATACAGATGCGCTACACTGCCCATCTCAAAAAACTCCAGCTTTACTCCGTAGCATATCACCTACTCCAAAGTGATCTCTGCCCAACATATAAAGCTATGTCAAACCCAGAGCTGTTGGACATGCTACAACTAAAGAAATCCCAATCCCTCTAAGCTACATGCTCTAGAGACCTAAACCTTGTCATAGCAATAAACAGGACATGCTGGAGGGATAGATTCCTGTCCCAGAGACTTCCCATACTCTGGAATAAGCAACCCACCTATGTCAAGCAAAGTTCCTCCTTAGCACTCTTCAAGAAAAATCATGAGTGGATGGGAAATGGCAGATATATCCCTGGGTTCACTTCTGTGATTCTGCTCGACAGGGGCACAGGAAAATAACTTCCTTGGGTGGCATAAACCAGGGAACCTTGTTGGCTAGACTTACTTAGGCTGTTGGGCCAATAGCCTAGTACCTACCTGTGAACCTATACCGGACACTGAAAGGTTCTCAGTAGCAAGCTGTAATTTTAGTTGGAAGGGTAGCAAGTCAGGTGATCATATGTTTTCTGGCAGTGGTCAGGTTCTGTTCTTCTAGTTTTGGATCTGAAATATAACTCACTAAGGGACCTGTAGGAACTTGCCTTTCTCATAGAAATATTTTCGAGTTTTTGTATAAGTAATTTTGGTTTATTTTTCCACGCTTTGCATCAAATAAACATTATCTATCTTTGGATACCATTTATAAGTTCATCTGAATATATTGGGCAGGTTTGGGGCTTATTGTCATGGATCTCCAATGAATTCTGCAGGGTTTGTGTGCAGATCAGGATGACATAAAAGTTTTTGGCATTGGGACCAATATGGATGGGGTCCCTAATGAGAAAATAGGAGATTTCCATGACGGCTGTAACTTGCTGTTTTACCAACTAAATAAAGAGATGAAAATCTGAAGAACCAATATATGGCATTTGAAATTATTCAAGGTATATAAGAGTAAAGGTATTACTCCATGAGGCTTAAGGGACAAAATTCAGCCCTTGGTTGGTAAGCCAGATGACCTATTGATGGAGGATTGGCAGAAGGCACAACAAAAAGCCACTATGGCTTTTGTTGATATACTAATGTCCTTTGATAAAAGGACAGTTGAACAAAGTATTAAAGAAGTGACAGAGACATGTGAAAATATGAAGGTATGCATTCTTTTGTGCAAGGCCTGGAAAAACTATCCAAAGATCTTCTCAATTTTGAGAATGGGTTGAAAGAAAAGAAGCTACATAAATTTCATAGAGATGTGGAGGATTATGAGAGAGGCAAGTCCTTTGAGTCCCAGAGGGGGGTTAGATTTATTGACAACAATAAGGGTAGATCCAATATTAGAAAGAAAAGACCAATATCTATACTACAGAAAGCAACACAGGGTCTCAGTACCTCAGGAGAAGAATCGGGAATTTATATTACTGACTCTCCCGACTCGAAAAAGGTACGGATTCAGGAAGGCCCTTTAGGAGACAGACCCGTAGGGGTGGACGCAAGCACAAAGGTGGCAGACTTGGAAAATCTATTACAGTCAATGGTGAAGTAGGGACCCAATTTTATAATGTACATAATATTTCCTCTTATGTTTTATCAGTACATGAAAAAAGTTTACTTAATAAAGGTTTAGGGTTTGTTCCCAGTTTTTTGGTTGATGAACATATTTTTGTTTCGGATCTTTTTGCCTTTTGTAGAATTTTTAATCTAAAATAGTTTTTTGGAACATCTAATAATTATGAAAGAGCATCTGAATTTCGTTTTCACAAATCCAAATTTATGCCACCAATGAATAAATATGTGGGCATTTTTCAGGAAGCTGTCCTAAGGGATTTACATTTTAACTTTAGTTCTGGTAGGAGCTTTAGACAATCATTTGAAAGGGGAACAACAGGCTTTGAAAAACCTATATTCCAATTCTGATATAATCATTCTTCCAGCAGATAAAGGTGGGGCTGTAGTCATAATGGATGCCAGTTATTACTGGAATGAGGGAAATGAACAATTGTCCAACTCTCAGAATTATATTAGGATGTCCACAGACCCCACACCTAAATTCAAGGCTGAGATTGATTCATTTTTGAATCAAGCAGTGGAAGAAGGAATCATTGATGTGAAGACAAAAGAACAACTCATGGTTCAGGATCCAACCTGACAGTACCTGTATCTCATGCCCAAAATTCATAAAAATTTGAATAGACCCCCAGGAAGACCAATTGTTTCAGGACAGGGATCTTTAACTGAACCCATTTCTGCCTTTTTGACATACTATCTGAAGCCATTATTATCAGGGTCAAGACAAGAATTAGGGATACCGCAGAGTATTTACAAATTATTCAGGACTCACAATTGGAACCTAATTGGCTCATGTGTACACATGATGTTAAATCCTTATACACCAGTATTCCTCATTGGACGGGATTACTTGCCCTAGAATACTGGTTAAATGAAGCTAATTTATATACACCAGGATTTAACACTCTCCTCACATGTCTTGCAGAGCATGTACTGACTAAGAATGTCTTCTATTTCAAGGGGGAATGTTACTGGCAACAGCAAGGAACAGCTATGGGGGCCTCATTTGCCCCAATTTATGCTGACCTCTTTATGGGGTATGTGGAAGATCAGATTGTATATGATGTCATGCATAACATTTACCTCTCAGAGATGGATATATGGAGACGTTTCTTAGATGATTGTTGGTTGGTTTGGTGTGGGGTGTGGACTATTTGTTAGAATTTTTGGAATATCTTAATTGTAATTGGTGGGGGATTGAGTTTACTGTTAATTATCACAGTAAAGAGATTAATTTCCTGGATGTCAATATTTTGAGACATGGGAATGGTACGCTCAAGACGTCAGTATACAGGAAATACCCACAATACAATAATTTATTATATGCAACTAGTTTACACCCCATACATACCATCAACAATATTCCTAAATCACAGTTTATGAGAATTAGAAGAATATGTTCTGCAGACATGGAATTTCATAATGCTAGGCATGATCTTGAGGGTAGATTTATTAATAGGGGATATAAGAAATCAACAGTACAAAGGGCCAGTAATTGGGCGGCCAACTGTGAGAGATCTAGCTTACTGAATTATAAACCTAAAACCAAAAAGAATGGATCAGGAACCATGAGGTTGGTTACTACATTTGGTAGTAATATACATTTATTGCAGGATGTAGTCAACAAACATTGGAATATTCTTCGGGCCAATACAGATATGGATCAACGTTTGTCTAACATATGCCAATTTTCTTTCAGAAGGGGGAGAACACTCACTTCCTATTTTGTGCATTATAAGAAAACTTTTTGGGATTATGTGAACCAACATCAACTAACCATATTGGGGGATAGGCTTGTTGGGTCACACCCTTGTGGACATTGCAGTCTGTGTAAACATATGTTTAAAACTTCATCTTTTAGCAGTAAAAACACTGGTCAAATTTTTGATATTTCATTTTTTGGGAATTGCAGCTCTGACTGGGTTGTCTATTTGGCTAATTGCCAATGTTCTGCCTTTTATGTAGGGCAGACTTCTAGGCAACTAAGAAGTCATACTTCAGAACATTTGAGTGATTTACATCTTAAAAAATTACCAATGCATTGTATAGACATCGTCAGTTACACAGAACTGCTTTGTTTAGATTTGTCATTATTGACCAAGTAAAAGGTAATAGAGCTATGAAGCAAGGTTGGCATACTATACTAACTCAAAAGAAAGAAAATTGATTATTAAGTTGGGTGCCCTATTTCATCCTGTTCTAAACGACAAGTTATGAGGGTCTTTTTTCTTTTTAATAAGGACCCTAATTGGTAATTTCACAAATAAATATGTGATATGAATGGAAGTTTGATTATAGCATCTGATATCATATTTAAAATGTTTATTCTGGTTGATATTTGTATGTGTTTGGAGGCTGGAATGGGTTAATGGGAGAAGTGATGTTACAACTGGGGATGCACATTGTGTATAAAAACTGTCCCTGCATCATGTATGTTTTATCACTGAAGGTTTGTTACCAAAACCGGTCTGAAGGGAAAGGAAATACACTTTAATTGCCACCGAGTGCTGGCTTTTTCTTTTTTGATTTAATTAAGTTTGGTTATGCCATGCACTAGTCATACTTGCTAGCTTTTTTGGAGGTGCATATTGTCTCTATACCACACTGGATCTGTGAAAAGTGCCATTTATGTCAAGAGCCTAGCAGGGTGGGAGGCTGGTATAGTGGTTAATGTCTTCACCTTATAGGCACTAGGTGCAGGATTTGATTTTAAAATACTTTGGAGATTGGCATAATCATTAAGGTGTTTACCTTATAGACAAAAGATGCAGGGTTTAGTTCTCACATAGGATAATTGACTAGGCTTAAAATGGCCCACAAAGGGCAGTTAGCCTAGTAGTAATCTATGAACTATGAAGGTCTTTTCCCAAGAAAAAAAGTTCAGCCTTGTTTTGGAGCACTGCCTCTTCAGTGTCCTCTTAGGGAAAAAAATGCTCTCAATGGGGATAGTATAAAATTTAAAGAATCTGATTTTGAAAGAGGCTATTAACTCTGTAAATTCTCTTAACCTCTGATAAGTAATTCAAGGCCAAAGGGCAGAGCACAGTACTACAAATAAATGAAGCAGGAATGAACAGATTAATGAACCTAGAAGAATGAGCACACACATTTAGGCTGGATATTTATAAGAAAACACACAACCATCCTCTCTAGTAAAACAGGAGAAGTTCAAAGATGGACTAGAACAGCATCCCACCCAAGTTTCTTGGCACCAAAAAAATTGATTAAACAATTTTGTGATCTGTCGGGGGGGGTATGGTTCAACTGTACTCCCCTCAACAGTGCAATTGCCTTCAACACAATTAAATACATACAGAGAGCGGTAATAAATTAGTGTAGAGTTTTAGAGGTAGCGATTTAATATCAAACGTGTGAATTAAAAATCTAGAGGATCCATTAGACACAGATCATTGTTCATTTATGGCCTTACTAACGAATGACAGCAGCAGCTGTCAGGAGGAAAATTATGAAGAACAGCTGCTGAAGAGCAAGTACCAGCTGCTGGCGGTACATTATCCATGGACTGGCGATTATCCATAAAGCACTGCTTCCTACATGGCAAGACTGCAACCTTTTTCCAAGAAAGAAAGAAAGACATTTCTTTTTTCAGCATTTATTGATGTTGGTACATAGTTAAAAAAAAATGCCTCCCATTTTTAGGGGCAGGAAATTATCTCCTATACCGACCAGAATATAAACAAAAAGTAAGCAAAGCCAGAAGCAACCCAGACGGCAGACTGTTGCCTTGTGCTCCTTAACAGGCAGCAAACCATTAGTGACGTTTCTTTAAACCTATCTGCAATTTCGCCCCCACAAGACATTAGTGTAGATCACCATAAACAATCTGAGCTGCCAAATTCTCAACTCATTCTGTCACCGATGCCTCCTACAGGGTACACTGCAGTTCTTGGCAAAATCATAGGCACTAGTGATGACCACTAGCCACTTAGGATAGACCCAACATGTCCCAGACTATTACCACCGTTTCCAAAGGGCACTATGTTATTTGAGCACATTCAAGACCTCATAAAATGCCAGCTTGGGGGTCCATTTGAATGCTCACTGTGATACTCATCATAGACTAAGAAAATGCAAACTGCCTATAGAGATACGCACAAAGACACACACAAAAATACCAAATCTACTTGATATCAATTTCTTTTACTCCCAGGCACGGTGATTCCGGAATTATTAAATACAAATAACAGGTTTGTGGATGAGTAGGAGGGCAAAGTTCACTGCAAAAATTCTAAGAGAACATTGCAGTGAATTTTGACAGTTTTTAATGTGAATCATCATTTAATCTTCAAAGATATGAGGCAGTTATCTGGGTGTGTCATACAGCTTCCTGAGTGATGTTACCCAATCAGAATGGATCTTGACAAGGTGAGTTGGGAGGGTGGCCTAATGGTTAAGGTGTTTGCCTTACAAACACAAGGTGCAGGGTTTGAGTCTCACAAGGGATAATTGGCTAGGCTTACAATGGCTCGCAAGGGCAGTTAGCTTAATACTAACCTATGAAGATAAGAGAAGGCAAATGACAATGTCCCTTTTGTTTTAGGCCAGTATAGTGTGCCAGTGTGGATACACAGGAACACATCCAAGATGGAGGGCTGAGACACAGCTAAGAAGTTACTTTCCATCATGTCCTTATCAGTGTAAACACATGTCAGAGTAAGTATTCTTTAAATGTGTGAGACATTTTAAGAAACAGCACAAATAAACAGTAGGTTGAGTCTTCTGCACTGTACACTCATCAGTATAATGGGTTTGCAGCAAAAATTCTAACATTTTAAATGGCTTCCAAAGAGGATAGAAGTCCGAGCTGCAGTCAGGTGGCTTGTCCTTTATCTGCAAGAAAAATCATAAATGCACTTTTTCCTGACAAAACAAATCTAAACATTACAGCAAATTTATTTACAACATAAAACGAAAAGCGTTCACAGTGCTAATGAGTTAACAGAATTTGCATGTCCTACGGTACTTCAGTTTCTGTATCTCACCTTCAGATCTTGTTCCACGCTCCTCAACAGCTCACCATCAAATTGGCCTGTCTGAGCAACTTTCAAGCTTTTCTGTTCTGCCTTTCTAAGACGGTACTGCAGGATTCGACAGTTTTTGTTGGCATGATCGAGTTCTCTGCGCAGCTCTTGTAACTGGTAAACATCATCTTCTAGGTAACTGTCCCGCATCTCTTCCATTTCAGCACGTAATTCATCTAATTCATCCTAACAGGAGGAAACAAAAGTATATTACTTTCACCTTCAGAGATCCAATTTGGACAGTAATTTAAATGTTTTTAATGTTTTTGTTTTTAGATTTGCTTTGCTGTTTGGTTAATATACACTACAGTGCACGAAAATACAAACACACTTTTCTCAATCATTATGTAAGCAATTAAGTTACACAGTCGTTTTCTGTTTCCTGTGTTTGGATATGCCCTTTGTTCAGGTTGTGAGTGAAAAGGTTCAAGACCAGCTCACTCACCCATTTAACAAATGTAAAATAAAAATAAATAATAAAATAAAATGAAGTCTGCATTTAACTTAAACCCAAATGAGACTCCCCAAGTCATAGAAAGGGTCTTTTGTGCCCCAGTGTAGAAAACTCGGTCACATCTGAGGTAAACATTCTCAAGTTTGCTCGTATTTCCTGCTGACTGTCTTGAAAAGATGTTAGAATAGAATAACGTTTAGAGAACACTGTGGCTTCAACAGCTAGACCTATGAAAAAGGAAGCCCCTTAGCATGACAGAAAACCCAATAATAACAATCAACTGTATTTACCACCACCACCACCACCATGGACCCCCCCCCCCCCTTGTCTGCTCTCATGATTCTGATGGAAGAATCACTTTTTAATGCTTCAAAACTTTCTCTTTGCTTTGTGGTTAAATTATACTAAGTTATACTTTCCTTTACTTTTTTGTTGCAACAAACTTCTAATTTCTACTTCACAAATATCTTCAAAGGCATGCAGCGGTAGGTTAAACACACATGGTACTTTAAAGTCACTCTCTGCATATTCCTGTTCTTGACCAAATAACAGCTGATTATTTCAACGGTGTATATGAGCTTTTTAAGGATATGCATTCATACAAAAAAGTGACAAAGTTAGAAATAAATAAAGCATACAAATATATTTATGCATGGTTGGTGGATCAACTGTATAAAGGGGTTATTTCAGAGATTATGTTTGAATTATTTCAGGTCAACAAACGCAACGTTGAGTATTTCTTTGGAATACCCAAAGTGCATAAAAATGAGCAGAATACGCCATATAGACCAACTGTTGCAGCCAGGGCATCCAACTTAGAGCCCCTATCTAAATTTGTTGACAGGGCCCTATTAAGGTTGGTATAAGGAACCAAAGGACTTTTATTAGAGACTCCAAATATTTGTTGGACAAAATAAGAAATTTAGAGATAGACAAATATGACATATTAGTTACAATAGATGTGCAATCCTTATACACCTGCATCCCTCATGAAAAAAGGTTTGGAATGGGTAGGTTATATGTTAGTAAGTCAGCAATTTAAGTAGAGAAAAGTAAGTTTATTTTGGAAAGCATAGAACACATTCTGTCTTATAATTTTTTCACTTTTGAAAATGAATTTTTTTTTACAGATAAGGGGAGTAGGTATGGGGGCAAGGATGGCGCCCAACTATGTCAATTTAGTTACGGCTTATTGGGGGACCAATCTCTTGCCCCAGATAGCAGGGTACAACAATCTTTTGTTATTACAGATTTACTGATTTGTTTTTTGTGTGGAGGGGCACAGAAGGCTATTTAAAGGATTTTGTTAAAGAAATGAATAACAACACAAGTTTTTTAAAATTTTCACTGGAACATAATTTTTTAGTATTACTTATTTAGATTTAGACATCATTAAGGAACAAGGACAACAGACATTAAGTACAGTTATAAGTTACAAGAATGTGGCTAGCAATAGCTTACTTCATTACACCAGCATGCTCCCTATGTACAACAAACATAATATAGTGAAGGGGCAGCTGATTAGGGTAGAGAGACTTACAAGTGATGCTAGCAAAACGGACAGATTTGTGGGAGAATTACATGAGAGGTTCAAGCACAGGGGATATCCCAGTAAGATAGGCAGCAACTTATTAGGGCTGGAGGGTGTAAGAAAACAGACCAGGGAAGGAGAAGAAATGACAAGCGGCCATGCCCTTAATCTTCACAGTGGACAGCGAAGCTATCAAAGGAATTAATAATAATTGGAGGATTTTACTAGCAAATAAAGTTAAGGCTGCAGTGGGAGAAGAACCCATATACATTAACAAAAGGGCTAGTAATTTTAAAGAGATTCTAGAAAACAAACATGCACCCGGTAATAGAGTTAAGGGTATATACAAGTGTTTAGACTGCAAAGAGTGCAGATTTACAGCAGGGGGACCTTATGTAGAATTAAGTACCCATGAAAAAAACATTACAGTGCCAGGTAGGTTTCACATGCAGTTCAGAATTTGTGGTATACATGGCAAAGTGCCTAACATGTAATTCCTTCTACATTGGAAAAACCAATAGATCACCGAGAAGGAGAATTTATGAACATTATTATGGAATAAAAATGAAAGATTACAATAATGCATTGTTCAAACATACATTAGAATGCCCCAAGTGTTCAAAGTTTTCGTTTAATAGACGATGTTTCTCTTGATTTCAACGGGGACAAAGAAGGAGAGCTTGAACAAAAAGCTCAAATGGCAGATTCTGCTCAATGCATATAAACAAACCTGGTCTCAACAGGTGAATTATAAATCTGTTTTATGTAGAAAAGCAAAATATAATAAATAAGCCTGGATTTGCATCAACAAAAGGAAGTTTTCTTTGGGATTCACCACCTGGCAGCTTTTGGAGTTTATTGCAACACCTTGCAAGTGCTTTTTGTATATTTAACTTTGAACCTTCCCTTGTACAGAGGCATATTTTCAGTTTGTTTTTCATTCATCAATGTATTAAAACTTGTTTCATAAAAATGCGCAGAAGTCTCACTGCAGAGACAAATGTAATAATGAAGCAATTTGGAATAAAGTAGAATTTTTGTGGCGGTCTGTTTTATTATCAAAATATGAAGCAAAATCTGGACATTCTGTGCCACAATCATCTAATACATTCCGGAGAGGTATATGCTGTACGCATGGCCAGGTTATTCAATCACTGCAGCCCAGAGACAGTGACCTAGAATGACTTAAAACTAAAAATTAAAAGAAATCAAATTATTAAGTTAAAATTTTCTTTTCTTTTCTTATTTTAATTTAAAAATTACTAAAGTATCAGTGTTGAACTGAACTGCTACTTCACTACCTACTGCCCCTCCCCCAATCCTTAAAAACAAGCCCCCATCTCCAACTGAAGCAGAAGTGAAAAAGCCTGAGGAGAAATTACTTACCTTATGTCCTTGGTTGTCAAAGAAAAAATACAAATTGAGCTTGCTTCCAGATGACAAACTAAATGCCAGTCACACACACACAGCACCAACGTCACAGTATTTAGGGATGTGCAGTCTGCTCCACTAGTGAAGCGGATGCCTAAATCGGGAGTAAGACAACATACATCACCAAATGTCTTACACCGCCACCACACCAACCTCTCATCTCTGTGGGTCCTACAAGATGATGCTTCCTCCTTCAAGGCAGAGGATGAGGTTATGCAGCTGTGATTTCCTGCAGGACTGAAGTTTAGAGGTGCAGGGGCCCCCTATAGCTGTGGGGCTCTAATGCATAATATTGGTCCAATTGGCCTAAGGCTAGCCTTGCCTGTGGGTGTGTGTGTCTGTGTATGTAAAATATTTTCACTCATACAGCTCCCAAAAAACAAATCCTAAACAATATTAAGTTAGAGCCAACAGAGTTTAACTAAACCTTTTTCCATACAAAAACTAGTTTCAATACTATAAACAGGTTAAATTTCCATTTTTATAGAAAATGCAACACTTGCTAATCAAAACAGATCTACCGCAATCTTAATTGGGCACCACTCCCATATGGCTCCTCAATGTTTTCAAAGTCTGTACTGCTTCCAGCAAAAACAAAACTCATGTCACTGGCACATGTGACATTCCCAGAAAATGTAATCACAGAACAGCAGATTCATACTGACTGATGAATCAGAATGTGAAAATGATGTTCTGCTGTTGTGGAAAAAATGTACTTCATTTACATACAATTAGGTAACCGGTGAGCCAACTACTATCCCATAATTTCCCCACCACCAAGATTCTAATAAATTCCAATACATCTGATTTCCAATAACCTGTTTTCACCAATTCAGCATGGCTTCTGTCTTTGATATAGCACAGAAACGGTTGTGCTAGCCTTTCTAGATACAAACGAACAAGCAAAGAAATTGGAATCCATTAGATGCTTCTGTCTTGCTCGATTAATTCAAAGTTTTTGATAATGTATCTAACCACTTCCTGTTAGCCTAAGTTCCAAGTGAAAACACAGATTTGTGGGTTGAAAATTACCAAATGACTGATCAAGCACTGTGCAAAGATGCTTATTCCTCTAGTCAACCTGTAACAGTTAGGGTACCCTAGTGAGCCAACGTAGGTGTTCAATGTTTTAGTAAAGTAATTCATGACATATATAAAGTAGTTATCAAATGTTTCAGCAAAGCAATATACTGACACCTCTATCCTCATCTGTTCAGCAAAATCCTAGAGGAATTACACACAAAACTGCTGACAATATTGCAATATATAAACTCAAACCTATTGCTACATACCAACAAAATAAAATAATTTCTTTTCAATCCAGAAGCTAAAAGAATACCAGTTTTCTTAATCACCTCACTAATCAGCAGTTCAGTCAAACAGGTATCAGAAACAAAACTATTGGTTATAATCATAGGTGATATTAAAATTTGACTTGCATATACATTACTTAAAATCCATTAAACTATGGATGTACACAAAGCAAAATAATTTCTATTTAAATAAGGGTTTGAAAGGCTAGGACAATCCTACCACCAAATATTCTGCACGCATCAGCAAATCCACATAGCTAAATAATCTTACAATACAGTAAGCAAATTTGCAGCTGGTTTTCCTAATAGAACCCTCAACTTTCTTGCTCGAAAACAAGAACTGGTTGTAGTTATGTAACTGTATTACATGCTCACAGCTAAAGTTACTCGCATAGCTCTACACATGCCAAACAAATGCCCATCTACAATATATAAATAAGCTAGTAAAGATTTATTACCAGACTTTTAGTATCTGCTAACCAGTGCAAATTAAACATTCCTAAACCAAATAACCACTTTGGTAACTCCATATTATCTATACCAATTTTTAAATTATCGAGCTCCCTCCCGCCTAATACTAGACGCAACATCTACTTCATGTATGCACATATGAGATGATCACAGACCAGCACTCCGGTAACCAATACATCATTTGAAATTTATAAACATAAGAATACAGAGTACAAATGATCTCTATTGTTACTGTTTTACTTCACTGCGACTGTAAGAGAAGGGGCTTCACTGGAAAGGGCTGCGCCCACCTCAGATATTCCAACAAATGAAAAGAATAAATAAAACTTGGTGCAATGGGAGCCACCAAAAGCCTAAGAACATATATACCCAATCCTCCCTTGGCCACATTGTCTTTTCCCTTTCTTCCTCACCAAATAGTGCTTTTATCTATCTGTTATTACCCATTTGGCCAGTAGATGGCAGCACCTTCCCATTAACTAACTGTGTCCTCTATCTGATAGGTTCTTTACTTAAAACGACAGAAATAAATAAAAATAAAAAACAAAAACACATTTGACTAGTAACTACTTCTATACCTTGAGTATCCTATATTGTACTTCACACCCTTGACTCACCTCCTGTCTCTCTTCCCTAGTGTCACTCACCTTAGGTTTCTTACCTGTGTCTCTCTCTTCACTTCCTGTCTCCACCTCTAACCCACCCATCAATTTACAACCAAAAACCACTCCCACACACTAACTAAACATTCATACTAATAACTCCCTTCCATACCTACATAAAACTAATAACCATGTTAACCAAACCTTCCTCAGCTATTATCCATCTACTACTACTACTAAGCCTAACCTATCTTTCCTACATCACAGCCCATTCCCAAAACAATTCATACACTCTTCCACCCTCATAAGCCCTCCCCCTCACCCTGCCCCCCCTCACCTCTTCCATTTTTTTTACTTGTCCACCCACAAAAAAAATATAATCCTTGTGCTTCCTGCACTACTCTAGATAACTACACAACCCTAAAACCATATACCAAACTCTCCAACTACCTTTATCTTTGTATTCACCAGGTCATAACCACTCTATTGTCAGGTGATATACACCCATTACCTTCTCAGCATTAAATGCCCAAAGTATTTGTAACAAAATCCCAAACCTCCATGCCTGGCTTCTCCTCAATAACCCAGACATACTATCAATATCTGAAACAGACTCAGAAATAACCCCAATTTTAATATCATCAGGAAAGATAGAACACACAAAAAGGAGGAGTAGCCCTTCTTCTCTATGGCCTCTTTCTCAGTTACTTCTTATACTAAACCAGTTCCCCTCCATCTTAACAAGCATAAATACATCCCTCCTGGTGATAACATAGCTACTCTTGAGGACATCCTCTAACAAATCCTCAAAATATCAACTTTTATAACTTTCACCAGTTAATTGAGTCAATAACCAGACCTTCCAAAGACTATTCCTGTGGAAGCACCCTAGACTGGATTCTGGTATCACACCCTCACCTATTCTCAAGTAGTGGTACACTCCTGACCCTCTCAGTGACCACTTTCCCACCTTTCACCTTCTCTGAATTATTGAAACAATTCAATTAGATGAAGCCCCACACCTATTTTAATATATCATTTCTAAACCTCAGCTCCACTTAGAATAAAAAGAATCAAAACAAAACTCTCCCATGGTTAAATAAATGAATACAAAAGATCCTACTATATTACCCTCCAAAATAATCATAAGACTAACCCAAAAGTTCTGGAATAGTACCCTCCTCTTTCAACCCCCTGCAAAAGGAAAACCCACAACCAGATGAAAATATTAGTGATACCAATATTGATTCCATATCTAAATTAACATCCTCATTTAATCTTGAACACTCATCCCATCTTATCCCCATCTCTAAACTACTAAAAAAGTGCATACTACATACAACTGCTACCTTACCTCACCAATAATCACCAACTATATTGTCTCTACTCTCCTCCTAGACCTTTCTAAAGCCTTCGACACCATCTCCTGCTACTCAACAAACTCTCTGCAATCTGTTAAATGGAAGATCCCTCTCTCCCTCTCAACACTGTGTCACTGGTGTACCAAGGCCCATATTAGGGTCACTATTATTCATTATTTATTTAATGACTTGACTTTACAATATCCAAATGCTAAAATAGTCCAATACAGGATGCCTTCACAACCACTGAAAAGTGGATGCATGATAATCATCTTGCTCTAAATCCATCTAAACCAAACTGATTCTATTCACACCCATCAAAAGCATAACTATTGACAAAAACTCTTTCCTCATAACCAGTCAAAATAATACATCCCTAGAAATTGTTTCCAATGTCAAACTGCTAGGAACTCTCATTGATAATCAGCTCACATTTGATTCCCATATACATACAAACATTAAAATTCTACCAGATTCCTCCTATCTACCACATACCTCATCCCTCTCTACTATATGGTGCCCCACTAACCAACCTTAAAATCCTCTACAAAAAAAAAAACTTTCTTCCTGCTACAACAAAATATAGATCCTCCTCTCACCACTGTACTGCCCTCCACAAACTGAATTGGCTAGAGCTCCCAAACTATCTTTCTTACACTCAACTAACGCAAGCTCATAAGCTCATCTTTAAACCCTCACTTTTGCCTCCTCTCTCCTCAGCCTTCACCCATACCATCCCTAATAGACCCCTTAGAACCAACACTCAGAACCTACTTGAACTCCATAAACTACCAGCAGCCTTCCTATCTTTAAATCTCTCTCTCCATTCACACTATCTCTCACTGGGAATGCTCCTGTACCCACCCTACATAAATTCCTCCAGCTACTTTATTCTATAATCCCTCCTTCTATAGAACACTCCTACTATAGCCAACCACTTATGTAACTGCTATCTGCACATACCTACTAACTAATATTCTTAACTAATACTTTCTTTCCTTACATTTACTATTGAATATAGAAATTAAAAATTGTAAACTTATTTGTTGTTCTTGTATTGCAGTTCTGTTGCATTTCCTGTTTTTCTTAATACTATCTCTTGCTTACATATACTACTGTGATACTTAATCAGTAGATGTTATGTTCTACCTATTATATTTTACTTTAAATTAGATGTTATTTTCTACTTATTATAATTGACTTTATTCTTATTTGTATTTTTGACATTTTGTTTTTTGACATTGTATCTTAGGACTCCATTGAAAATGGGCTCCAATGGATTATCCTGGTAAACAAACTTCAAATAAATAAATAAATAAATAAATAAATATACATCTCCAGTAAATTTCATTACTCGGGGAGGGGGTATTTTCATGATTTTTAAAAGTCAAATGGTGCAACTAGCACTGTAGCTATTTGGGAGGGGGGTGGATACTTTCTTGAAACAGCCCCCCCAAATTTGCACAACTGTTAGGTTTATGATTTTTTTAGTTGTTTTGTCTAAACTTGAACTATAGCTCTATGAACAAGACTGACATTTATAATTGATGCAAACTGCACTACATTCACCGGTATCTATGCATCGTAGCCTTACTACCTGCAACAAGTAGCATACGGAGTAAGTGGAAACACTAATGACTTATAAATGTGTGGAACTACCGCATTACAAAGTTGATGCATCCTTTATAAACAGCAGTTAACTGTACATTCAAGTACTTAAATATCAAAATACCTTACAAACATGTACCAACAACCAACAATGGATGGCCATGGATAAAGCACAGTAAAATATCTAGTACTCTGCATATAGACTGTTCCTAAGATATTGTTTTAGGTACACTGACACCAAATCTTTAATTTAAAGTCTGCAGATTTATTTTAGTTTTTTTACTGAACTACCCACTTTTCAATGCCACAGTTGCTCATGTATGCAAAACTGCACAGTATAAAGTGTAGTGCTTAAAACTGAGATTATGGTTATAGAAGGTGAAAGCTTGGTGCTGAAAGCAAATTATTTAAAAGCATGTATTGGCTTCCAGCTGATCCAAGACATTGAAAGCAAATTAGTAAAGAATGAATAAGAAACACTGGAGGCAAGAAGACATTTGAACAGGTACAGTCACAGTCAGGTTTTCATTGTTAAATTTACTTAATCCACTAATTTATACACTAGGTGTTCAGACACACTGATGAATTTCTCCAGGTGTAACTGTATAATCTCGTGTAACAAGCAGGTTGACAGCTTTCTCTGAAAGCTCTTTCAATCTGAATCATAAACCATTGAGTTACTGGATTACTATTTTCCACTGTTTTTCCTTCCTTTCTCTATTTGCCACAGTCAGTGGCACAGCAATAAATGACGCTATTGTGGCACAGCAATAAATGACACTATCATGGCACAATAAATGACGCTATCCTCCTCATTCTACCTCCCAACTCCTGCTCCAGGCATTTTTATATAAACACATTCTTTTTTCCTGAACAGAACTTAACATTTCAGAATTTCCCATTTATTACTCTCTGGAATTCCATACAAGCTCATCATCATATTTATACAAAAATCATTTATTAATTGTTTAAATTTCCTTAACTTCCTTAACTTCCCAACAGTTGGCCCTTTCATTAAAAAAGAACATACGAGTCACTATTAAAACCAAGAATCTATGATGAATTACTACCGCACTTCATAAATAAGACCTAACCAGAGAATAAGGCCTAGCAACCCTTACCCCAAAAATAAGCCCCAGTTAAGATAGTCAACACACGACAGATGTTTTGAATTAATATTATTGACACCCATTGACTGTTATCATACTCTGCTCGCCATTTTCGGACCATTCGGACACCCAACATCTTCCCTTTGCAGAAACTCATAGGATTCTTTCTCTGGGAGCCCTCCATGATTCTTACTGTAACCCTAATCATCACTCACACTTGATGGTTGAGACCCTTGGCCCATAAACACTGACCAGCATACTTTGGTCAAAGTACAGAAAACACATGTAAAGCGCATGCACTTGATAACGAACGGCTGTGGTTGTGTCTTCTTAACAGTCGCCATTTTGTTTTTCCACTCCAGTCTCGTAAGTCTTCAATTAACCCCCCCAAAACAAGACGAGTGCAAAGAGAAAGATATTCCATAGAGTACAAGAAAGGAATCATGGAGGACTCCTGGGGAAAGAATCTGACAGCTTTCTGCAAAGAGAAGAAGTTAGATCTCCAAAGGGTCAGAAAATGGTGTGCAGTGTACAATGTCAACAGACCGACGAGGGAAATGCTAAGACATGCAAGTGTGGCTCAGGTCGGCAAGCATTATCTCCTGAGCTGGAAAACATAATTTGTGAATGGATTGCTAACAGGAGAGCAAAGGCTTTGGTCGTGCGCAGGACTAATATTCAAGCATTTGCCCTTGCAATGGCACCACAGTTAGAAATATCCCCAGAAGAATTCAAAGCATCACAACATTGGCGGGATGGCTTCCCTTCAGCAACATGAACTGTCTCTAAGAAGATCAACACTGTTCAAGCTAGAAGTTACTAAAGTTATTAAAAGTTACTTCTTCTTTCGGCTTTTTCCCGGTTAGGGGTCGCCACAGCGGATCACCATGTCCGCACATTGATTGGCAGTGGAGTTTTACAGTGTCGAGTTGCCAGCCCGGCACCCAACCTTCCACAGAAAGCACACTCACACGCACACCTAGGGCCAATGTAGAGTGTCCAATCCACCTGCAGCATGTCTTTGGGATGTGGGAGGAAACCGGAGCACCCGGAGGAAACCCACGCGACCACAGGGAGGACATGCAGACTCCGCACAGAAGGCACCCCAGCTGAGAATCGAACCGGAGAACCTCTTGCTGTGAGGCGGCAATGCTAACCACTGCACCACCGTGGCCGCCCATAAAGTTATTAAAAGTTAAAGTTATTAAAAGTTACTAAAGTTATTAAAAGTTAATAAAGTTATTAAAAGTTAATAAAGTTATTAAAAGTTAATAAAGTTATTAAAAGTGCACTTGCATTCAAGTCCTTTGTTGATGGCATCTGCTTTTCTAAATACCAACTCTTCAACATGATTGCTATGGATGAAACTGCAGTGTTTATGGGCCAAGGATATCAAACAATAATTGATTAGAGGGGTGCCTCATCAATCTACATTCCCTCCACTGGTTACAAGAATGCACGTGTTACCTGCATTTTGGCAATTCATCTAGATGGGAAGTAAACCCCACCTCTAATCATTAGTAAGGGCAAGAAAGATGAGATTGAACACGTTTCAGGCATTTACATTCTTGAAACCAAAAAAGACTGGTGCACAGAAGCAGTTATAAGGAAGTGGGTCGATGCAATGCTGCCACTTGTTTTTGCGAGGTGGCGAAAGAGGTCTGCTAATCTGGGATTCAGCCAGCTCTCACTGTGCTAAAGACATGAAGAACTTCCTTGCACAGAGAAGAATAAATAAAATAATGATTCCCGCAGGAATGACTGCCCATCTCCAGACTCTTGATATTGCAATAAACAAGCCATTCAGGGACCATTTGCGCATGGAAGTCAATGACTACACTGAAAATAGAAAGGAGAGAAATCAGCATGGAAACTTTGTGAAGTCTAGCCTGCAAGAGGTCCTGACTTGGATGAAAAATCCATGGGATAAAATCCCTGACAGCTGTATTGCCAATGCACTATGAGCAGGCTACATGGACAAGCAGGGCTCATTTAAGGAGAGCTCTATTTCTAGGCATGACATATTGGGGCCAATTGTTTTACAAGGAATGGAGTCGCAAGAAATTCAGGCCAGAATTCAGGGGTTGGAGACTTATGGCAATGTTCCAGAAGATGACATGACTGTATTGGAATAACTTTTCCATTATCGGGGCAACAGAATGGATTGCTTCTGCTTTCAATTTTATTCCCCTCCTCCAATACACATGTACTGAGATATTTCTGCACTTTCTGTTAAGCATGAAATATTGCACTGTGAAAGCCAAGGTGTAGATGTTCTGAAGTTGAAATGTTTATTGCACTGTTTATGTAGAATTCTCACACAACTGTTAACGTGTTGCTTAGAACTGTTGTCCAATAACAGAACAGTAACAAATAAATGTCAATTTGTGTACATGAATAATGAATAAATGTAGTGGGTAAATAAGGCATCCTCTGATAATAAGCCCTCATGCATATTTCAGCAGGGGAAGAGTGCAAGACCCAGTTTTATTTTCGGGGAAATACGGTATTAAAACCAATAAGTCTGCAAGATAAATGGGCAATGAAGTATACATGCATGCCTGTTCTAGCCGTATTATAAACTGTGTGAATTAGAGGGACAAAGAGGGCCCCACTACATGACCCTTGCAAAAATTATCCATATGTGCTCACACCTACCCCCAAAAGGCTGCCACCTTCTGTGTACCCCTCTAATGTTAGGCTGATACAAAAGTGAAACAAATGATCAAACTAACATACAACTGTTTGCTATCAAACATATATGCACAGCATGCTTCCTTATTGCTACCCTTAAAGAATGCCACATGTATACATGTCTGACAACTACGAATGTGAAACAATCACAGCGATTTATTCCAATTTGTTGTTCTGATACACAGTACGCTTAATACCAGACAAGCTATAGTTAACTTCTGCACAGTCCCCTCAGGTTTGATTGTGAAGAAAGCAAACAAAATAATGGCATTATTCCTAGCCTCCACACAAACTGTAGTGACCTTCTGTGCATACCTCTGAGCAGGGTAGGTTTTAGTCTAAAATAACTACTCCTTACGTGCAAATGCAGTGGATATACAAAGCTCTGAAAAAAATATGCTTAGGATGTAGACTAGGTGAGACCCAGGCCAAAGGTTGAGGATGGGTCTCCCTCTAAGTTTACTTAAAAATACTCATACACCAGGGATTTGCGGGTCAGAGTCCCTAAAGCTCTGAGGGTCAACTCTAGATGCTCTATGATGAATTTCATGGCTTATTTTTGAGGTAACTCACTGTTTAGTGCTAGTGTTTTTTAGCTAGAACAGTTATACACATCACACTTAGTACTGTATAACCAAAGATAAACTTGAGATATCAGTAACACACAGGCGCATACACACAGGCCATTGAGGCCAGAATGTGACACACACAAACTGCAAAAAAACTTACAGGCAAACTAAAGGATCAGCTATTCACACACACCATGTCACTGGGGTACTGGAGAAAGACAGTGTACTTAGATAAAGCCCACACAGACAGTGAACATGTGCATAATCCATATAGAATAAACCACTGACAAGAATTCAGAGCGCCAAACACTGAGATCGCAATGCTACTTGCTAGACAAAGATATCTATTTATTGTGTACAATGCTAATGTTTGACAGTGGCAGAAAGTGAACCAACTTGCTGCTCTTACAATAGCCCAACACACACACATATACACAATTACTGGTTCATACTGATTTCAACAAATATATTGTGTGATCCTGCTCCTGCCAAGTGAGTTCAGTTACCATTGCCACAGCAACATATGTCAAGTTTGCTTCACAAAAACACAGAGTAGTCACATTAAAGTATTTCACACTAATATGCAGTAGTCAGGCAAAGCTAGATTAATGATTGTATAACATAAGCAAATTGCATGTCATTTTCATCCACAAGCAGTCCCTATACTCAGTTATACCCACATTGTTGACTGTGTACACCTCGGAGATCTAACTGTAATAAAATAATATAATAAAATAATAAAATAAAATAAAAAAATAGCCACAGAAAATCCATTTAATCTCTGCTTCACACAAAGTAGACATCTATAGTAAAGTACTTGTACTTAATTTTGTTGATTCTGCTTAGGAGATCAACTGCATTTAGTTTGCCATATTTATTACTGCTTGTTGGTAAGCCTCATTAAATTGATGACAGTATTCTACTGAATTGCTGCTTTATTTGTGCTGTTTGTTACTGTGTGAGCTACTTCATTACTGTTTAGCTACATTTTACTGCATTTCATTGCTGTTTAACTGTATTTTTTCATACTGCAAGTTCCGTTCTTTTGACTACAAGTGATTAATCTGTGCTTCATTGTTCATAGGTAGGTACTAGGCTATTGGCCCTAGGGCCTATATAAGCTTAGCCAAACGGTAACCTGGCTGAAAAGTATTTTTCTGTGCCCCTGTCAAGCAGAGCCACAGAAGTGATTCCCGGGGTGAATTTCCCATCCAGTCATCAAGATTTTTTTTTAAGAAAGCTAATAAGGAGCTTTGTTTGACATAGATAGGTAGTTGGTTTCAGAGTATGGGAAGTCTCTGTGACAGGAATCTCTCTCTCCAGCATGTTATGTTTATTGTGGTGACAAGGTTTAGGTCCCTAGAGCATGTAGCTCAGAGGGATTGGGATTTCTTTACGTGGAGCATGTCCAACAGCTCTGGATTTGACAGTTTTGTATGTTAGGCAGAGATTGCCTCTGAGTAGGTGATATGCAACAGAGTAAAGCTGGTGTTTTTTGAGACTGCATAAGGCATCTGTTTGAGGCCAGTAATTCTCTTTGTGAGGTATTTCTGTGGCATTTCCAGTTGTTGTAGAGGTCTTGTGAGGTACATACCAAAAGGGGCGTTGTACTCTACAATGGGTCTAATAAGTGATGAGTAGAGGGGAACAATGACCTCTTTTTTTCTGGATGAGAAACCTTTTGTGATGGTGTGCCACGTAGAATGATTTCCTGACTACTGTGGCAATGTGATTATCAAAGGAGAGACTACTGTCCACCTGTGTCCCAAGGTCTCTTATCACACTTTCAGTGTTAAGTAGACTATTGCCTATATGGTAGTTCATGGGTACAGTGTTTTTACCCAAAGGGATGACAATGCACTTTTTGGCATTGAGCCTGAGGTCATGGCTTTGACACCAGGCATCTGTCTGACTGAGGCCCTTTTGTAGAATGTCCACATCGTTAGGTGTTTTGATTATGGCTCCTAGTTTACAGTCATCTGCAAACGTCATTAGCCAAAGACCTTCTGTGTTAGCTTGTACTTCAGAGAAGTAGATACCAAACAGGAGAGGACCTAGGACTGTTGTGTTCTTAATTTTTAAATTGGTAGCATAGCCTAGATACAGGTCTGCTGCATCCAGAGCTTCAGCAGCTTGGTTTTTAACCCTTTTTCAGGTATTACAGCTACAAATTTCCCCTTAGTAGCACTGTTGTCATCATCTAGTAATACTACTCTTAGACCTCAGTCCCTTTACCCTTCTTAGCTTTCAGTTTCTGACATATATGGATGGACAATTTCCTACATTTTCTCCTGCCATTCTAGTTGATATGGGCATCCTGAGACACTGTAGCAACTGCCTCATGTACATGGACAACCCTCTACTACTACCACCTAGAACACAATTTGTGAGAGATGCAATTACATCAAGCACCTGGTGTCATTGCTCTCTCCTACACAAACCAGTATATCTGTCACTGAGAAACTTGGCTACATGAACACCACACCTCAAACAAACCCCCCCCCACACATATGGGGGGGTCCACAACAAAAGCATACCCAAACAAGAGAGACCTCAGAGGCATAAACCCACGTGAACTCCAAGACCCACCACACCACACAGTCCACACACCTGTCGCACAGCCACTAAGGCCTAAACAAAAACCCAACATATTAGTCATAGGAGACTGCATTGCGAGACACACAGATGTGCCTCTCACCAGGCTGGATATGGAGAAAGTCATGTTTGGTTCTTTGTCGGGTGCCAGCATCTGCCAGATCACCAATGCACTCAAGTCTCTCAACAGGTACTGTTATGACTCTGTCATAGTCCATGTTGGAGTGAATGACTTGAGACGTACCTCCCTGGACTATACAAAGAGATGATCGAGCTCACTGATTATGTGTCCCAAGCAGGGATTTCCCTAGCCTTAAGCAACATTCTACCATCACCCAGAATGATGCCTCAATAGAAACAGAAAATGACAATTGGCTTAATTTCTGGTGTCATTCTAAGGGGATCCAATACCAGACAGCCTGGGATGACATCATTGACAAACCACAATGTTTTGCAAGGGATGAGCTGCATCTGTCTCCTTTGGTCTTCAGGCTCCTGGCAAAGGCTCTTGCCTCCCCCCATAATGGATTTTTTAGGCAAAGCCATGAGGTCAAAACTACCAACATGAAAATTTCATAAAAATGTAAATTAAAGGTTACATTCTGCTAAATGGTAGGAGTCTAAGCATGAAATTGCACTCATTGCAAGCATTCTTAACCCTGAAAGAAGCTGACATTTGTGCAGTCACAGAAACCTGGTTCAAAGCTGCGGAGAGAACCCCAGCCATACTAGGTTACTCACCCTATCATTCATTCAGACCCTGGATTGTGGGCAGCAAAACAAAAGGAGATGGACCTGCAAAAAAAAAATATATATATATATATATATATATATATATATATATATATATATATATATATCTAAACAAGACATGCACACTTCTTGGCTGGTCATACAGTATGATGCACAGAAACACTCCAAGCACAGTTAACAATTGACAAGACCCATATTCAAATCATTGCTAGCTATAGGCCTCCAACTCTGACTCAAGATGCCCACTCCATTTATCTGGACCTCTTTGAATATCAACATTTAACCCTTAACCCCTGATCCTCTGTGACTATCAGACCATAGATTGGAAGAAATACTCATGCCAATACACGAATGTCCATAGATTCCTTGATTTCATCAAAGCAAATGCCTTGGACCAGTTGGTAGACACTCCCACATGAGGAGAAAATATCTTGGACTTGGAATTAACCAACATGAGTAACCACTGCAGCATCCCTACAGCGTCATCATGCCTGGTAAAATCAGATCACAAAGCAGTAACATTTGAAGTCACCATCTCCTCCTGATCCCCCCCAGCTAGCATCAAACAAAAAAAAACTTTTCCAAAGCTGATTACATCCTCCTGAGGGAAGGTATAAAACAGTTTCACTACCCCCACACCCTCCATAGGAACTGGCACACATGTCCAAACCTACACCAAAGTACTATAGGAGCATTTATATAGCTGCATAGAATCAGGAATACCAGACAGGATGAAATAATCCTCTTCAAGGAGGAGTAAACCTGTCTGGTGGACATCTACAATAAATAAACTCTATAATAAGGAAAAATTTGCTGTCCAGGACCAAAAAGGAGCAAGCGCCTAACTGGAAGCAATCTCTCCTTAGCCTGAACAAGCAAATAAGAGCACTAGTGAAATCCTCCAAAGCAAACACAGAGTCCAAACTGGCCACATCTACTAAAGATAATCATAAGGCCTTCTTCACATATGTCTGCAATCTCAAGGGAAGCACCCAGATCTGCTCAGAACTGGTGGTCAAGGACATCACATACACAAATGCTGTAGATATAGCCAACCTGCTGGCAGACAGTTTCAGTGCAAACTTCACTCCTCTGCCCCCCCCCCCCCATCAGTAAAACAGGACATCCCCAGTACCTGCCCCTCTCCCCTTATCTCTAGGGAGCAAGTCATCACTGCCCTCCCAAAGGCAAAAAAATACAGACTCCATGGGACCAGATAACATTCCAGGCTGCATCCTACATGAACTCAGGCAGGAACTTGCAGCACCATTAGGCACCCTATTCAACCAAAGCCTGAGTACCGGCTTCATCCCAGCCAAGTGGATGACAGCTACTGTCATCCCCTTTGCACATAGGAGGAGCGTTTGCCGATCCCAGAAATTATAGACCCATCAGCCTAACTAGCTTGATCTGCAAGGCCATGGAGCGGATTATAATAGACCTCATTAACAAGGACATTGGCAACCTCCAGACACTTGATCCCACAGAGTCTGATTTTGTCAAGAGGAGGTCATGCCTGTTAAATTTGGTCAATTTCTTTGAGGCAGTCATCAAGGCCATAGATGAGGGGAAGACTGTGCACACTGCCTACCTTGACCTGGCCAAAGCCTTCGAGTCTATTCCCCATTCAGGTATAATAGATAAACTCTCAACTAGGCATCAATCCATACCTTACCAGATGGGTAGCAAACTGGCGCACTGATAGAAACCACAGTCAAAATAGGGGAAGTCACCTCAAGTATTAGACCTGTAACAAGCAGTGTACCCCAGGGATTGGTCTTGGGGCCTCTGCTGTTTGGTATATACTTCTTGGTGGTGCAGGCCAAATCTAGTGGTCTAGTGGGCTATGGCGGACCAAATTTGCAGATGGCTGCAATCTGGGTGCTGTCATCAATTCCTCTAGTGTTGTGGACATTCTCCAGGAGGGTCTCACCCAAACAAATGACTAGTGCCAGAAACATGGCCTCAAACTGAATGCCAAAAAAGCATCATCCCTTTTAGGGAGAGTGATGTCCCCACAAAATTATCACATTGATAAGGTACTAAGCATGCAGTCAGTCATGAAGGACTTGGGTTGATTGCAATCTGACTTTGACCACTATATTACCCCCATTGTACGGAATGCTTTCTACATGGCCCACCTCATTAGTAAGGGCTCTCACCCAGGGGCAATGTGGTCATAACATCCCTGTAGTCTTCCCTTATAAGACCCATTAATTGGAGTACAATGCTCCTTTCGGCATGTACCTCACAAAGCACATGCAGTAAGCTGGAGAGACCACAGAGGCTCCTCACCCGGAGAATCCAGGGCCTCAAACATCTACCCTACACAGATAGGTTAAAAGCCCTGTCCCTCTACTCTCCTACAGACTCCTCAGAGGTGACCTACATCTGGCATACAAAACAATCTCAGACCCCACCTGGACGGGACTACTGCATATCTGCAAGTCAAGCTCCACTTGAGTAACCCACATGCGTTACCTCAACCTGGTCTTTGACATCAGTAGGATTAACTGGAGGGCACAAATTTCTGCCCCAGAGACTCCTCCATTTCTGGAATAGACTCCCTTCTCCATGTAAAGCAGAGTACCTCATAATAAATCTTTTTAAGTGCAACCTGGATAACTGGATGAGGAACAGAAAATACGCCTCTGAGATTCCACCTGTGTCCCTGCTGGACAGTCGCATAGGAGTGCTGACTTGTTGGAACATGGGCTAAATTCCTGGCTAGGATTGTAAGGGCCTCAGGGCCAACAGCCTATAACTTCCTATGATTTTAATTTGTTTCTTGCACACACAGTCCTGCAAAGCCAGAACGATGACTAACTTCAGAAAACCAAAGCAGTTTTTCATTTTCATCCACATCTGCTCTCATGTCCAGCAATGATAACCACCTGGCTAATTGTGTACACATCAGGCATCTGGCAAAGTATTGGCTGTATGTATATATTTACATTGCTGCTACACCAGAGCTTCCCACCACCACCCACAATCACTGTTTTGAACAAATAAATGTTGCTGTAACAGAATATATTATCACTCTACTGTCACAATATCTGGTTGTCTGCCATGATAAAAATAAAAGAAAACCTACCTACAACAATACAAATAGACTTCAGGAAGATGCCACACAAACACAGCATTCCCTTGCTTCCACTGTTAGTGGAAATCTGTGCTCCACTTCTCTCACTTGGTATCTAGACCTTGGGTAGGATGAAGCGAAGATTGCAGATAGAGTGGTTTGGCTGTGATATCTAGACCGTGGGTAGGATGAAGCGAAGATTGCAGATCGAGTGGTTTGGCTGTGATATCTAGACCGTGGGTAGGATGAAGCGAAGATTGCAGATTGAGTGGTTTGGCTGTGATATCTAGACCGTGGGTAGGATGAAGCGAAGATTGCAGATCGAGTGGTTTGGCTGTGTACAGCATTTCATCCCCTGCTTTGAACTGGGGAAGTGTTACCACAATGCTTATTTACTTAAGTAAACAAAGCCTCTGGAAAAAGGACTCTGGCTGAATGGCACCCTAGGAAGCGACTTACCTCACCTGTGCTTACGGCTGTCCATGCACTATTAGTGCAGTATTGCATTTGTAACTCTGTACCTTGTGTAGACGTCATTTCTTAATTCAGATAGACTGGAGATGGAGGGAATGCAGAATCGTAGGAGCAGCAGGTGTACCAGAGCATTACTGGGCCTGACTGGAGTAATTACAATGGACTGTACTCAAGCCCAACATGCAACACTTGATTATGTCACAGATATAGCTGTATGTGGGCTAGAACATAAAGACCTTCTGAGTGACTAAAGCTCGGAATTTTCACTACGCTGCACCTATGAGCACACCTTAAATGTATAACAGCAACTTGACACTTCTCTCTGGAAGGGTGCTTTTACAGATGGTTCCCCCTACAGCTCTCCAGTTTTCAACAGGCTGAAGGTTCCCCCTACAGCTCTCCAATTTTCAACAGGCTGAAGGTTCCCCCTACAGCTCTCCAATTTTCAACAGGCTGAAGATTCACCCATAAAACATGCTCAATGGTTGCAGCCTAATGAAAAGTTATAACTTGTGTTTTTGTAGGGGACCAGCCCCATCCCACACCACTCCCACTCTTAGACATACTAATGCCATGGTTTCACATGGCCAGCATCACTGTAGCTACAAAAACAGAAGCTATGGCAGACGCTGACTGCAGAACCGAATATTGGCAAGTTAAAAATACGCTGACTGCAGAACCACATATCAGCAAGTTAAAAATACGCCGACTGCAGAACTGAATATCAGCAAGTTAAAAATCAACAGCTTAAAACCTTGTTCAGGTAAAATGCAAAAACAAGTTGAGTAATGTTTACAGAACATGAAGAACCAGTCGCTGAAGTGCTCCGTTTTCTATTACTTTGGTACTGTACTTTATGTATTTAGATGGATTGCATCACAGGCTTGGAAGGAAACAGCAAAATAATGCTTTATTTCCATGTTTTTGGAATCAAAGCCAATTCATTTATACATTACTCGGATCCAATAACATAGTACACCCTTTTAATTTCATCAGAATCTACAAGGTCTATGAAGTCTTAAGAAATATTGCTTAATGCCACTCCCAAGTGTGAATCATGCAAGTAATATATCCAAGGATTTTATAATACATTAGGGTACAACAAAAGAAGCAGTTCTTTATCATGACATTCCTTCAAAATCCTCCATTAATGTGCTCGTCATATTTTTTCTAAGGCAGAAAATTTGACCACCTGATGGCTGTATAACTTTTTATTCTTTCTTCACTATATTATCTGTAACCTGCCCTTCACAAGCAGTGTGGTAACAGCAGTAGCACCAGACATGTACAATGCATAAACATCGACTTTCTATAAAGTACAACACAGACATAATGCAAGAACAACATTGCAAAACAACAGTCGCTTGTTAATTACATTCCGTCATTTGACTAATTATATCAACATCAGACAAAAGCAGAGCAACGTCTCATTACAAAGTCACTATGGTCTATGATCGAAACCAAAAGGTAAAAAGGTCACACAGAGACGAACCATTCGGTGAATCTTCAAGACTCTGCTAACAGAGTCTTCACGGTGTGAAAACGTTAAACCTGCTGCAGTGGAGACCACCGGATTTTGCAGTATGTGTTCTTTATGGAAATGCTATCCAGTGAGGGGAAAATCATATGATACATGCATACACACACATTTGTATTATATATTTCTGCATAACTAGGAATTCCGGTCTAACAATGTTTTCGTAAAACTCCTGTCCAGTATTCCTTTCATTTTTTTTAATGCAGCAATCTATTCTCCTGCATTTATTGTATCTTATTTTTCTCATGTAATAACATTCTATGATATACTGCATACCTGAATGTATAAAACACATTCTTCTGTGAAACATGGAGCAGCATCTGTGGTCCAATTTGATTGCATTCTCTTTGGTACTTCTCTATTTTAATGTTTACATGATTGTCTAGAACCAATACAAAAGCTAATCATTTTGTTTTGCATGCGTAAGATGTAAATGTCGGATATTTGTGTTACATCTACAATGGCAAATGTGTTGTATACTACGGTTAACAAAAGTGGAATTCACATGGTCTGTGAAACTAGTCATATTAAATGGTATTAGAAAAGCTTGGCGATATTTACAATAAAAGTGCTAAAAAAAAAAGTTTTGCTTTGCAGATAATCAGCATTGGTTAGCACTCACCAGCAAAGAACAGTTAAACGCACAAAGCAGAGAATACAGGGCAAGGACAAAAAACTGATGTCTACAATGTTGTTGTTGTGACGTTCGGCTTTTCCCGGTTAGGGGTCGCCACAGTGGAACTCCGGTCTGCTAATGATTGGCAGTAGATTTTTACATGCCGAGTTGCCGGCCCTGACGCACAACCTTCAATGAAGGTACGCCCATTCACGCATGTCTCCACACAGAAGATGCTCTAGCTGAGAATCGAACAGGACAACATCTTACTGTGAGGCAACAACGCTACCGCAGCACCACCAAACTGGTGTCTAAAATAACATGAGGAAAAATAATCGCAGTCACAAATTAAAATATAACCTCACCCTCTATTGTATCAAGTCCTATCTGCGGGTGTGCCCCCCCCCTCCATACACAATTACCCAGGTGTGGTTTAGCACTTCTTAACTTTCAGTACTTTTCAATTTCATTTCCAGCTTTCCTTCCAGACATTAGGAAGGACAAAGCATCTTTTCTTCTGTTCAAATCAAGTGTTTCTGAAAGGATATCTTTTGTTTCAGCCCACACTAAATATGGGAAGAAGACACGCTTTCTGTATTTTTTTTCAACAGTGAGATTTTGTGTACATGTTTTGCTGAAGTAAATAAAATGCAGCAAATCACTGAAATTGAGAAATTTCCAAAAACCTAACTTCTGAAGTAACTTATATTTTATTTATTTTATTTCACATTTGTTTACCAGGATGGCCTGACTGGGACAGTGCCCAGGGAGAAAAGCTCCAGTCTAAGTTTACATACCAGTTATCACAACAATAGAAATTAAACACAAATTTGACAAAAAATGAGTGTCAACAAATTTACAGGATAAAAATGCAGAAACAAAAATATATACACAGTATCAAATAGAACAAGACTTTAAACACTTGAATATAGACAAATATATGGTTGAATTTATATATGTGGAGGAACGTGATATTAGGAAATTAAGCAGGGAGGCAAAGTAGTGCCTAATTAGCAATTATGTGTTTACTTAATCTGCAAGTACTATATGAAGAGTGGAGTGGGATAACTAAAGCAAAAATAGTCTGACAAACTGGTCAAGAGTCGCTGTTATTCAGTAAATGGATAAAATGAAGGACATTGCACAGCATTCAAAGTTGGCTTGAAGATGCCTTACCAGGTATCTTTGAAGTGACAGATGTCATTCACAGACGGGGCTACTTTACCTGAAACCAAACACAGTCTAGGAGGAGATATGCAAGTTTGCAAGATCTACAACTCTGATAACCAAAGCCTTGAAATAAATCCACTTTAACTTGCTAAGATTTAAATGCACAATAACAAGTGTATGAACAGTTTTAAGTTAGAACTAATCAGAGTAATTCAGTGAAAAAGAAACACTGACACTGCTTCCAGACAATAAGAAGCTGGTGACACAGCACCATCATTAAATGTAAATGCAGAACCAAACCACCTGACTTACTGCATCTGGGCCATTTTACATTATGCAGATGGAAAGAAAAAGGTACATAGCAAAACAAAACCATGTCAGTAAAACAGCCCCCATCCATGCCGTCCTGAGACATAACAGATTACAAAAACAAACACTTTTAATGATATCCGGACATCAGTATGTAATGGGAAAACATACATTTTGTTTCAGTTTCAGCATGAAATGTTCCCTTAAAGACATTTGAAAAGCACAAGTGGGTCATGGACACCATTCGTGGCAAGTGTCCATTTAGCTGACAAAATCTCATTGCTCTTATATTAAGTGACTGTTGAGTAATTAATATATTTATGCAGACACTGAATGGGCATTCATCAAAAAGTACTACCACTACGTGCTCCTGTCCCTAAACTGAAAATCATACAGTCACCTGGGTGCTTACTACTTCTCTGCATATTTTTTGCCCCCACCCTTGTTACATCCCTTACCATCATTAGTATTAAAGTGTCTGTGGGAGGCCCTTAAATACCATATCACCTCAATTCATCTGCTACATGGGTTAACTTAAGTGTTACCTGCATCAACATACTGCACCCCATATTCCAAAGACTTCCAGACAACCAGAGTAAGTGTACCATTTAGGCATACACATACCTGCTGTATAGGAAATGAATTACAACCCAAACTAAAACACCAGCATCTCTCTTGCAGCAAGAGAGCAGTGGAATTAAAGGATGTGACTGAGTAATCACATTTATCTCTGGTCATTCACAGTGAAAATGTAATAATGAACCAGTTGTCTTAACGGGAAAATATATAAATATGGATTATAGACATACAAAGCCAAAAAGTAAAAAGATGACACAGGCAAACTAATTAGTAAAAAAGACAACAAAAACCTAACCAATCTAGAGTTTTCACTGTAGGATAGCTGTGGACATGCATGTTTCTGCCTTCTTATGATCTCATCAGCACAGCATAAGCAGAGAGTTTGGCTATACTCTATCAACACAGGGTCTTTAAACCTAGCTGATGTCCATAACCATAAAGGTGTCTGCAAAATATACCACAGGAAACCAGAAAAACATGACAAACCAATGCAATAAGAAACATGGCTCTCTGTGGCTCACAAAACTGTAATTCAGAGAATAAATAAACTGTGCCTTAACTTGAACCAAGCTTTAATGATTAAAGTAAGCACTTTCATTTCGTACCTTATAAAACTTCAGACAATAACCAAATAGTGACATCATGATTTAACTCTCTCCAGTTACATGACTCACAGCAAACCAATAACCTATTTGCAATGCTCTAAACACACACCCTGAAAAGAATGTGATAAAAATGTGAAATATAAAAATACTTCCCCTGGTTAAAATAAACTATATAAGCATTAACCAGTTCAAAAGATACATATTTTAATACATTGGAAATAAAATCTCTGCTGAAATTACCTTCCAAGAGCTCAAATTTATTAAAATGGGGCAACCTCCTCATTAAGCCCGGGGGGCAATTAAAAGCATTCCAATAGAGCTTCCAAAATATTTCCCTGGTTTCTAAGCATACCCTCCAGGCTTCACCTCTGGGATCATGCTTGATCTGCTCCAAAATTAAAAACTGAAAAGTGTGCCCAGTAAATTCTTGGATATGCTTAAGAGCATTAGTACTTCTCCCTTTATGAATGTCGCAAAGGTGTTCATAGACCCTTTTCCAGAGTTTCCTTTCAGTATTCCCAATATAGAAGCTATGAGTCATGTGGCACAAGTAAAGAGATCATGTCTGTGCTTTATTGTCTGATTAAGTTTTGTTCGGTATGAAACAAAAGCGCTTACTTTTTTGTTTGTTTTTGTTTGTTAATCATTAAAGCTTAGTTCAAGTTACAACACTGCTTCTTTATTCACTGAATTATGGCTTCCTGAGCCACTCTGAGGGCAGTGTTTCTTACTGCATTTGTCTGCAAAAGTTAACAAAACCAAAAGTAGAGCAGTCACACAGACAAGCCAATTAGTAAAAAGTACAAGTCCGCTTATGCTGTGCTGATGAGGTCATAAGACCACCAAAAAGTGCATGTCCACAGCTAGTAGCATTTGGCTTTGTTGGCCTGAATTTCTCCATAAAGATTTAAAAAGGAAAAAGCCATGGACATTTAGAAGCAATATTGCATAAACACTTGATCTTAATGTGATCATTTGCATATATCCCATGGGCCTCTATTACAGGATGTTTAAGAACATCACACAGTGAAAACTCTAGCTTGGGTAGATTTTTATCAACTGGTTTGTGTGTGTGACTTTTACTTTTTGGTTTTGTTAGCTGGAATACTTTGCAGACACCTTAATGGTTATGTACATCAGCTGAAAGTGTAGGACCACCATATGCTGAACTGTGTACACAAAATCTGCTGAACTTTATGGTAGCAGCAAAGATCATTTCTGGTGACTGCAATCTATTTTAGTGGACTGCCCAACAAGACAGTATCTACTTTTAGTCAAGACTAAAAGTTTACAAAAGATTAGAGAGACTTGTGAATACATACATCAGTAAAGGGTACCACAATGAAACCATATTAAAATATACATTCAAATTTTACACTGAATTTGTAGACTGCTTTTTTTTCTTTTTGGGGGACATATAACATCCAATACCAAGGAGAGAATTGCAGCAAGGTTAACATTCATCAGTCGCACTGAATATACAAATGCAATTCTGGCCGTACTATTTCTTTTACTGCATACAAAACCCATGACTAACAATATTAAGTAAAAACTCCACAAATGCTTTGTAACAGTTACCCGTTCTTGCAATTTGTTTTGCAAATATAGTGGAGCTGTCACTTGGTACTGTTAGACCAATAATGAAGGTCTTTTGTTGTAAGGCTGGAGTCAGCTGCTCATTTCAGGTTTAATGGACTACACACACAGCAGCAGACAGACACTATTGTCTACCCAAGTTTGCAAACAGCTCTCCCCTTCAGCATCAGTCTTCAACATGAAGATGTTATTAAAAAAGTCCCAGCTGCAGTCAGTGAAGAAACAAAACCAGCAGACATCATTTACCTTGTGATGTTGTACAATAGCAGCTGAGAGGTCATGCACCTAAAATGGAGCCACACTGTTCCTGCAGATTATTAGGTTACCAATTTAAGAAGGGAATACAGAAACACAGGAAGATGAATCTGTCAGAGCCAAGCAAGGCAAAAAGCCAGTCCTTTCTGCATTCAATACATAAATGGCTACTACTACTATTAATAATAATAATAATAATAATAATAATAATAATAATAATAATAATAATAATAATAATAACAACAATAATAATAGTAATAATAACAGTAATAATAATAATAGTAATAATAATAATAATAATAATAGTAATAATAATAATATATATTACAAAAAAATAAATACAAATGATTGCCCAGGAGAGCATTTTCAGCAAGTAATGATTACTACGGTCACCAAACCAGTGCTTGCAAAAAATCCTTTTAATGTAAATCTGACTTTTCTGTTGAAATCATTGCATTGAGCTGTTTTTGTAGCTTGGGTGATGCAAATGATTTGTTGCCTTACTGGCAAAGAGCAAAAGACCCCAGCATACTTTGTGTAAATGAAACACTCCACTCTGGCGTAATACTTCAGCTCTCCTGAACACACACTACATGTCGAACAGTCTAAATTATAGGTGTAGCAGTGAAGGAAGCACAAACATTGTTAAGAATAGCAGACATTGGCTAGTTAAAAAAGGACAAATGGTTTAGAAAATGGATGGATGTGCAATAAACTGCTGAATAAAAAAAGTCTTCTGTTTGCAGCTTCTAATTATGTAAAAGGAACTGTATTACCTTACTCCTTGCCACAGTATCACCAGTTACCCTAAAGCCTGTTTTACAAGGTTCCAAATCATAAATGAATATCAAACATTATGAATCACTTTTCACATGTCAACCAAAAACTTAAAGTTTGGAACTCTAGATTGTACTCTGACATGATCCATGGGGGGGCTGTTAACCCCATGCCCAGAATGGAAACTCAGAGTCAAATCCCATTTAATAATTCAGAACAGAACTAAGCCTGATGTGGAGCATACCATTTTGAATCCGTTAAAATGTTTAACAATGTTAACAGTTCCTCATCCATAAGCAGTCTTCCCTCCACCTGAAAGCACTCTTGGGCCCCTGCTAACAGAAAGCCCCTGGACCTCCCAAACCTTAAGGCAGGAAGGGTTGCAGAATGAACTGCTGCCTTCATTACTTTTTCTCCCATTTTATATCATTAACTCAGTATTTTACCTACCAACATTCACAACAGCCTCAGATACCACAATTTGGGTAACAATACCCATAACGTTGCCCCCACAATGTCTTACAGGCAACTCAAACTCCTCCAGAAGGCAATAAATGGGCCAATATGCAAAATCCAAATACTATGTACAGCCCAGACTCCCCATCCCCATATAAAAGATGAATTCCCGTGTTTTTGGAATTTAAGTGGTATTACTGCCGAGTTCAGTTTCCTACAAGACAACACCTCTTAAAGCTTTATTAAAGATTGTTTAGCATGTCTATGCGATATAAGCTGTTTCAAACTTCACTGTACAATGCATTCTCAAAAAGAAGTGGGCTGCATGGACCTTAAATGATAGAATTAAGTCAACAAACTAAATAAAAAAGTGAGGCTGAACTAAACATGGCACAGAAATGTACCTCACATCCCTCTAAAACATTATAGCAGTTAATGAGGAAAACACCAGCAAGAAGATAAGGAAATGTAACTAAAATGTACTATTAACAAGGAAGTAGCAAAAATGAGGCCATAAAAATGCAAGATAATGAACACAGTCTGATGTTAAATATGCTAATTACCCAGCTTCTAGATTTGGATTCAGACCAGAATGCCTAATTTCTTTTGCACCCTAAGCAGAGTACTATTTAGTGCCCTTGGCATTGCAACATTTTAAAGGGAATGCTTGCAAAGTCCTTAAAGTTTTTTGATTAAGTATTTTTCCATATCATACCATAAAGAAATGCCAACATTTCACAAGCCATTCAGTTCTATATAAAATCTTCACACCGGATAACTTTTCAGAAGAAGCAATTTTACAATTAAATTAATTTTAACACTCAAGTTCACTTTTACAATCGGTTCTTACTTCCTAAACACCATTTACAAAACTAAATAAAATACAAGTGACAACCATACAAAATACTAAACAGTGAAGAATTGATAAGAAGGAAATTATAACACACACAAAATAGAAAGTAACAAAATGTAACAATTTACTTATTCAAGAGACCCTCTGTCAGAGGTCAAAACAGTTCATGCATGTCAAAACAGCCATGCAATAAAATGAAACAAGTCCAAACTGCTAAACAATCTAGTCAGCTAGACAAGTGGAAACAGACGAGGAAGACCCGCATCCTGGCAGAATGAAATCTAATGAAAAAATTCAGCCAATTAACAAGGGATTGTGCCAAAAACTATACCTGACATGTCCTTTAAAAAACATATAGTTCCTTGATCAAAGCCACTGGTATCAAGTGCTTTTAAACCATTGTGGCTATCCGTAGGCTAACCTCACTAATGTATTGCCCAGAAGTCCAGAAATCAGGGACTACTGTCCTTACAGCGGGCACTCACTCAATGGATGCTAAAGGCACTTTTATTCCCATTTCCAAAGAAGGGCAGTTACAACACTGAAATAAAAACACCTCTTGGACAGTTGGCACTCCACAGCTAAACTCAGGAAATGTACAAATAAACCTGATAAGTAGTCCACGCTCAGTAAACTAAAGCTCAGCACAAACACGCCTGCAAGGTAGGCTGCAATAATTCAGCAGAAACCTAGAAAAAATGCTCATCAGATAGTTAAAACATAGGAACTTAACTAACAATCCTACAAACAAATACAACAATAAATGATTGTTGAAATAAGTAAAAGTGTAACTAGGGTCAAAAGCGCTCATATAAACAGTGATGGTAAAGCTGACAAAAACAGGAAAAAATCAATCCTTTTTCTCAGCCAAAGGTACTCAACATACTGCTGTGAAAAGCTGGTAGCAGTTATCACTCCAAACCTTCATCTGATCGGATTTTCATTCTGAGTATGGAAAATCACACTTTGCAAAAGTGCAACAAATAAAGTTCCATGCAAACAGCAGTGCTTCTCTGACTGCGTAGCAGATTCTCAGTGTCAGAAACAACTGTGTTCACCTGATTGTCAGTTTTCCAAATACTGCCCAGGCTTGATATACCTCTCTAAACTTTCATTTTGGATATATTTGCAGAAGCATGGCCACATCATATGTTTTATAATACATTCAAACACTCGATATATCTTTCAAACAGCAGCAGTAGGACAACCATTGTCAACCCCGACTTCACATCAAGTCCCAGACAATACCATACATTACTTGCAATTCATATCACCTTTGTGGCATTTTTTGCATGTACAAATACTGTTAATATTAATTAGTGCTATAAGCAATTAAATATTAACATTAACAGTATTTGTACATGCAAAAAATGCCACAAAGGTGAGATGAATTACAAGTACTAAATTAGTGCTATAAGTAATTTAATAAAGCCGCGGTGGTGCAGTGGTTAGCGTTGTCGCCTCACAGCAAGAGGTTCTCCAGTTTGATTCTCAGCTGGAGCGCCTTCTGTGTGGAGTCTGCATGTCCTCTCCATGGTCGAGTGATGCTTAAAGACATGCAGGTTGGCGAGTGCGTGAATGGATGCGCCTTCTTTGAAGGTTGCGCATTGGGCTGGCACCTCAGCACTGTAATAAATCCACTACCAATCATTAGCGGACCAGAGTTTGGCTGTGGCGACCCCTAACTGGGAAAGCCAAAAGACATTAGTTTAGTGCTAGAAGCAATTTAGTACAATCAGGTACAGATTGCACTCAAAGTGATGTTGGGATTATATGTGACCACTGACAAAAATAATTACAGGTGATGCACCCTCAAAATACTTGCAACATGATGACAAACTTGGAAAATCAACAGTCCCAAGGATGAAGCAGCAGCAAAAATGGATAAAACACAAACCACCAGTCTGACTGAACAATGAAGGAAACCACCAGCAGTAGTGATAAACATGGTTTAATATTGCTTTCATCTCAAAAGACTTCTTCAGAATGAAATTAAATACACACAGCAGCATCCCCTTATATATCAAGTCAAAACAATTACCTAATAAAACAATCAATTACTTAAAGTGCACTAGCAAAAGGAATACAGTCAATTAAAGACACATCTAATAACGTAACATAGACCGTTCATTTAAAATTCTTCAGTCTCCATAGGTAGGTACTAGGCTATTGACCCTGGGGGCCTATACAAGCCTAGCCAAAAAGGTACCCTGGCTTTCCCCACCCAAGAAATTATTTCCTGTGCCCCTGTCGAGCAGAGGCACAGAAATGATCCCCGGGGTGAATTTCCTATCTCCCATCCAATCAAGATTTTTCTCGAGTGCTAATGAGGAGCTTTGTTTGAGGGAGGGTGGCCTAATGGTTAAGGTGTTTGCCTTACAAACACAAGGTACAGGGTTTGAATCTCACAGAGGATAATTGGCTAGGCTTAAAATGGCTTTCAAGGGCAGTTAGCCTAGTACTAACCTATGATCCTATGATCCTATATAGATAGGTAGTTTGTTCCAGAGTATGGGAAGTCTCTGGGACAGGAATCTATCCCTCCGGCATGTTCTGTTTATTGTGGTGACAAGGTTTAGGTCCCTAGAGAGTGTAGCTCGGAGGGATTGGGATTTCTTTCAGTGGAGCATGTCCAACAGCTCTGGGTTTGACATAGCTTTGTATGTTAGGCAGAGATTGCCTCTGAGGCCAGTAATCCTCTTAGTGAATATTAAATGTTTTCTGAAGAAAAGAATACACCTACAACAACTGGAAAGGCCACAGAAATACCTCACAGAGTCATTAATAACAGGTTTTTGTCAGCCCCTAACCTGAGCTGCCACATAGTTTCTCTTTGTTCCAGTTGGTCCTTATAAGACACCCCCCCCCCTTAAATTTCTAACTACATGTTCCAAAACAGCAAACAGAAACTTTTTAAAACCATTACATGTAATGGAATGTTTAAATAGAGCATTGTTGATGTTCTTAGTTCTAATACAATAGTAGTGCTCTTTAATTCTTTTACTAAGTGGTCGCATGGACATACCTATATAAAATTCATTGCACACAGAAAAAACAGCAAGATAGACTATGCCACTAGTATTGCAATTGTATACACCATCAATGGAAAGTGCCCTGTTCTAACAGGGTAAGTCAATATAGGGTCCCTCTAAAATAAAACATGAAGAACAAAAACCACATTTATACATCCCCTTACAGCGTCTGCTGCTGTCAGGGGTACTTTTATATATGGAGTCAAATTGTGAACATTTTTTTAAACAGTCAGTTTTTTTTATATACAAAATTGGGTCTATCACCTACAACTAGTATTAAATTGCTATTTCCACATAAGATGTTCCAGTTTCTAGTAATAATGGACCGGACGTTAAATTCATCAACAGACATATCCAAAATACAAGTACCACCAAAAGTATTGGTGTTAGTGCTGTTAGAACTTGAATTAATGCCTGTGACTCCATGTGGCTTATTTGTAATAGTAGTAAAACCATTTTTCAAAATCGGTGGACAATCAGTAGTCCTTCTTGTTCTAATTTTGTTAGCTAGTTTGCCAAATAAATCTGAGGGGTAACCTCCAACCAAGAACATATTCTGTATAAAGCTGACTTCCGATTCAAAATCAGCTTCTTCAGAAATCATCCGTGAAGCACGAATAAACTGACCCTTCGGTAAATTATTTTTCATAAAAACAGGATGGTTGCTCAAATAATGCAAATAACTTAACAAAAGTCTCCTTCTTATGTATTCCACTTGTGAAACAATTAGAAGTATCCCAAGTCAGGGTAACATCCAAAAAATGCACCGATAGCCCAGCATTCCCCAATACAAATTAAAAAAAAAAATCACTGGAATTATTAATACCATCACAAAAAGAATGAACCTGGTCTATGCCACCTTCTAGGATAAAAAAAAAAAAACAAATCATCCACATATCTGCCATACAAAAACTACATGATATTGCTTCATAATAGGTCTGAGAACACTATGCTCCCACAACCCAAGAACTAGATTGGCGTAAGCCGGGGCCACAGCGGACCTCAGCTACCCCCTCTTAGCTGCTTGTAAATTTTCTTGTTAAACAGAAAATTATTAAGCACTAGTTCTATTAAGGTGCATAAAACAAATATGCTGTCAGAATGAAGGTGAGCTACACTTCCCAAGAACTAACAAAATCAACCCCTTGGTCATGGGGGATAAGGCTGGATGATGTGCAGATAGTGAATCATGAAGTGCAGTGGATTAGAAAGGAGGAAGTAAGGATAGCTATGAAGAGGATGAAGAATGGAAAGGCTGTTGGTCCAGATGACATACCTGTGGAAACACGGAGGTGTTTAGATGAAATGGCAGTGGAGTTTCTAACTAGATTGTTTAATGAAATCTTGGAAAGTGAGAGGATGCCTGAGGAATGGAGAAAACATGATTTGGTACCGATTTTTAAGAATCAGGGTGATGTGCAGAGCTGTAGTAACTACAGAGGGATTAAATTGATCAGTCACAGCATGAAGTTATGGGAAAGAGTAATGGAAGCTAGGTTAAAAAGGGAGGTGATGATTAGTGATCAGCAGTATGGTTTCATGCCAGGAAAGACCACTACAGATGCAATGTTTGTTTTGAGAGTGTTGATGGGAGAAGTACAGAGAATGTCAGAAGGAGTTGCATTGTGTTTTTTGTGGATTTAGAGAAAGCATATGACAGGGTGCCTAGAGAGGAGTTGTGGTATTGTATGAGAAAGTTGCGAGTGCCAGAGAAGTATGTAAGAGTTTTACAGGATATGTATGAGGGTAGTGTGACAGCGGTGAGGTCTGCGGTGGGAGTGAAGGATGCATTTAAGGTGGAGGTGGGATTACATCAAGGTTCAGCTCTGAGCACTTTCTTATTTGTAATGGTGGTGGACAGGTTGACAGACGAGATCAGACAGGAGTCCCCGTGGACTATGATGTTTGCAGATGACATTGTGATCTGTAGTGAGAGTAGGGAACAGGTGCAGGAGACCCTAGAGAGGTGGAGATATGCTCTAGAGAGAAGAGGAATGAAGGTCAGCAGGACTAAGAATATATGTGTGTGAATGAGAGGGAGGATAGAGGAATGGTGAGGATGCAGGAAGTAGAGGTGGCGAAGGTGGAGGAGTTTAAATACTTGGGATCAACAGTTCAGAGTAATGGTGAGTGTGGAAGAGAGATGAAGAAGAGAGTACAGACAGGATGAAGTGGGTGGAGAAGAGTGTCAGGAGTGATTTGTGACAGACGAGTACCAGTAAGAGTGAAAGGGAAGGTCTACAAGAGGGTAGTGAGATCAGCTATGTTATATGGGTTGGAGACAGTGGTATTGACAAAAAGTCAGGAGTCGGAGCTTGACGTGGCAGAGTTGAAGATGTTAAGATTTGCACTGGGTGTGACGAGGATGGACAGGATTAGGAATAAGTATATTAGAGGGTGAGCCCAGGTTGGAAGGTTTGGAGACAAAGCCAGAGAGGCAAGATTACATTAGTTTGGTCATGTGCTGAAGAGGGATGCAGAGTATATTGGGAAAAAGATGCTAAAGATGAAGCTACCAGATAACATGAAAAGAGGAAGGCCTAAGATAAGGTTTATGGATGTGGTGAGAGAGGACATGCAGGTGGGTGGTGTGACAGAGCAAGATGCAGAGGACAGGAAGAAATGGAAACAGTTGATCTGCTGTGGTGACCCCTAATGGGAGCAGCTGGAGGAGGAAGAAGAGGAAGAGGAAGAGGAAGAAGAAGAGGAAGAAGAGGAAGAAGAGGAAGAAGAGGAAGAAGAAGAGGAAGAAGAGGAAGAAGAGGAAGAAGAGGAAGAAGAGGAAGAAGAGGAAGAAGTGTCTTAGGAGAATTTGGTATATGGCCACTTTTACAATGACAAGACCATACTGTGACGATGTGAGATACTGCCAGCTATGCTAGAAGTAGGGCAGTGGATGTGTAACATATGCCAGCATAGCTAGCTGGAATTTGGTAAAAAACTGTATGTTATTTGAATATCAAACCGATTTGTACAGATGCTTGTGTTGAAAAAATGTACCAAGAGTGTGCCGTGCTGAACAGAAAAAGAAATGTACATGCATTATCGTAACTGTTTAAATGTATATACTGTTACAGAGGATACTGGAAAAGAGGTTAATCTCAATCCACCTGACTGAGAAATAGTAAGAAATTAAATTACTGGGCCCTAGGCCATAAAGATGTTACCTCACAGTTTTGAATGAAGCCAGACACACATTTGTCTACAAGTATGGTTTATTAGCTACTGTGGGAAGAGATGAGGTATTTTATGGTTTTATAACTTCCAGGAGCTGCAGTAGATCTCAGCAAGGTTGTGAGTGTGTGTGTGTGTGTGTGCGCGTGTATGTGTGTGTGTGGGGGGGGGGGGCGGGGGGGTGTATTATTGACACATGTGAGAAATCCTAACAGTTTCTAGCAATGGAGGGTTGAATGGGAACCATAAGCGAGATGACTAGATGTATGTGATGTCCTTCTGTAATCCATCACAAAAATAATGCTTAATACTAGGTGATACTGAAGTCTCAGGGCAGTCTATTTGTGTAACCTGACAAGGAAGGACTTCTCACCTACTTTGTCTTGCTTTGTTCTTGTAAGTAACTAAGGAATAATAATTCATTAGATCAGTCAGGAAAATATAGCAAGATTAGTTAAGTATTTTTTTTTTCTGCAACTGTGTGTGAATCCGTTCACCTGTGTTATTTTTAATATTTCATGTGATTGAAACTCTGGTGTTTATTGTAAATAGATATTTAGTATTTTCATGTTTTTTTATTTAAACGTTTCACTGTGGCTGGTCCTTTAGAGAATATGGTTAACCTTTGAAAGTACTTGTATCTATTGGTGACACGGTTGCCACTCCTAAAAGCCTGGCTGTTTGATCAACATTACCATTTGTACTAATATTAATTTCACTCAGTATAATTGGGTACCCTTGCAAGAGCTTTAAACTAACTAGCTTTGGGGTGTCTGGTGGCAGTGTAACTACCTTACAGTCTGGGCAGAAGGGGGCATAGCTAGTAAATCTGTGCCAGCCTTTCCCAAAGTGTGTGTGTCAGCTACTTGCAACAGGGACATGAAGCACTGGCTTTACAGAGGGTGTTGGAGGACTTGGCTTGAACAATCTGCTGTACCAGTGGGGACTCTTACTGGGGACCTGGAGGGAGATAGAGAAAACTGGACACAGGAGTGAGTGTGTTCTTTGTCTGCTCTTAAGGGAAATTGTGCTTTATGAAGAGAGCTGCATCTGCAAATACTAGGTATATCCATTTTTGTTCCAGGTGAACATTCCTCCCCAGTGGCAGTGGTGAGGATTCGGGCTCCTTGGTTACTGGCCCAGAGTTGGGACGTCGCACATACGTACATAGTTCTTATCAGAAAACTATTGCATAGTTCACTAGTGATGGGGTCACATTCAGTGTCGTACTGCACTAAAACGGTAATGAAACATCAAGCAGTCTCGTGTACATTTTGTAACAGACCGATTTGTTCCCGTCTGAAAGGTTCATAATGACATCAACTGGGACCATGGTGTATCCCCTCATACACAAGTTCCAGAAAAAATTAATACTTAACTAATCTTCACTGTCACAGTCTGACATTTCTTAAATTTTCCTTTTCCATTTAGGGTGTTGTCCTGAACAACTCTGTATTCAGAATACAAGAATGGCCAGGAATAGCCTATATATTTCACTAGAAAAAATATGTATTTTCTCAGTAGTAGTTTGAAATGTCTAAAATACTGTGGCTTCAGAAAACTAAAATGGTGCAGCCAAAGTCAAGAGTTGAGCTGCACTGAAATCCTGGAGACAGAACAGCAGTCTTAGGTGCATTTTAGAGTGGGACATTCTGTTACTGCCTTAAAGTTCCATACAAAAAAAATCTTAAAAGCGGGTCTGAAACACTACCTTTTGTACAAAGGTTCCAGATGCAAGTATCAATACACTTTCACAGTCACAGTCTGTTTTCCATTTTTATCAGTTTCCATTGTGGGTGCTGTGAACTTTTTTCTCAATACACAGATTATAACAATTTTCTGCAATACATCTTTGCTGGGTTGACATTACATTAAAGATACGCATCCTATATTTTTTGAAAAAGGAACATATTTCACTTGCAACATGCAATGGCTAAAATGCTAAGCTTTCAACAAGCTATACTGATGGGGTGAGGTTCAGATTTAAGTAGCACTAAAATACCTGAGGACAGAATACAATTTTAGCGGCATTTTACAGGTGAGCCACCTGTTACTGCTTTTTGTAAAGGTTCACAGGGAAGGCTCAAATGTGGACTGAAGCACAGAAGTTACAGATGCAAGTTTCTAAACATCTTCACCATTACAGTTTGGCAATTTGCGTTCTGAAATTTCCACTGTAGGTTTCATACCGTATTTCTTAGCATGCAGAATATAATGGCCTGGAATACTTCTTTATTGCCTTTTCAATACATTAGAAGTAAACATTATCCATTATAATCAGAAGTAAGCATCCTGTAGGTGTTACCACCATAGCTTTGAGCAGCTAAAGTGGCAGAATCAAATTCAGCATTAATTTAAATTGAAATCCTTGCAAAAGAACTGCATTCATAGGTGGATTCTACAGTTTAACACCTTATTATTAATGCCTTTAAGAAACATAACTGAAGTATCACAGCGGACTGACATGTGACCTTTTATATACAAGTACTAGATGGAATGGTCATGGCCTTCTCTGCCACAGTCTGACATTTTGGATTATACTCAGTTTCTCAGGGTATTTTGCTGAAGCACTGCTCAGTATGTACAAGACGATCATTTATTTATTGACAAAACCGCTCCAGAGAGTTAAAGAACATCAAGCAAAACACTAGCACAAATGTAATAATTAAAATGCATAGTATCTTTTTCTTTTCCCAAATAAACTCTCATTTTGACTACATCTTTATACTCTAGTCTTTAATACCCCTCTACTCCTTATATTCCAGAGAAGATATGACAACCTAACATTCTTGTTTTATAGAAAATACTTCTATCGTCTTCCAGCGCTCAGAATCCACCATCACTGAATCTCTTACTGTCTTGCAATGTCTTGTTTCCTTTTTCATTGCTACGTCCCCACTAATTAAACATGAAACAAACCAATAAAAACAAGAACCAAAGAAAGGAGCCATTTATTAACACATTAAGTGTTTATCAGTAGTACACCTTTGACTTCATCAGAACAAAGCTAAATGAACTTACATGGTTTATATATTATAATAACCAAAACCACATGACTAATTAAATGAAATCAGTTTGCTAAACAAAGTACTTCAAGAACCACACATTAAAACACAGCAAGTGCATACTGGAACACATTCCCATAAAAATATTTGCACCAAGAAAAAACGATACACTTAAACATTAAAAAAATGAACTTGAAATTGTTATTTTAGAGTTTGCACTGTTAGTTGTTGCTTAGATCTCTGTTGAAACAGTTTTGTCCCACCCTCCCTATTTTTGACTTGTACTTTAAACTTGGGGGAGGGTGGCCTAATGGTTAAGGTGTTTGCCTTACAAACACAAGGTGCAGGGTTTGAGTCTCACAAGGGATAATTGGCTAGGCACAAAGGCAGTTAGCTTAGTACTAACCTATAAACCTATGATGGCTTTTGCAGTTGCCCGCCCCACTGTAGATTTGATCTGGGACACTCCCCCATTCCCATCTCTTTACCACATTCGACCTAATAAACTCTTTCTGCACTTGCATTTAGTCCTTTTTAATTTAATTGCATTTTTTTAAACTGTGCTTGGTCTAATATTGCTACATTCTCAAGTGTGCTAGCTTGCATTGCATGTGAATTGTTTTTACTACTTTTCTGTATTAAAAAAAAAAAAAAAAATGTAAGCCTGTTTCCTACCTTTCCTGTAACTAGTGTTCCAGATACAGATTTTCTGTATCCAGGACTGTATGTAAACTTCTGAGCCCCCCCCCCCCCAAGCCTTTCTGTGTTGGAGGGAAGCCTTCTAGTTTATCAGTGGGAGTGGTAAGCTCTAGGTAACCTGTCTACCACATAAGGAGTGGTTCTGGTCCAGAAATTGTAGTTATTGGCAGTTTGGGGCAATCTCTTCCATCTCTCTCAACTTTCTGATTTAAAAGCCTGCATTTGCACTTGTTTCTCTCCTGTAACTCTAGTGCAGATGCAGATTCTTAGTTTTAGCAATAAATTTGTTTATTCGTGCTCAGCACTTGTTCAGAACTTGTAAGCACTAAATAAGCTACTAATTACTATAGCACTCAACCTTCCTCATTACCTAGAGGAAAACAGTTTTTGTACTTACTTTCCTCACTTGCTTAGAGAAAAACAGCTCTTGTACTCACTTTCCTCACTTATCTAGAGGAAAATAGTTTTTTTATTTAGGCATGTCCAAGGGTCAGCTCCCAGTGTTCTCTCCTGTCTATCTGATGAATCTGGGAATCTCGAGGCAATGCAGAAATTGCTTCATGTACACAGACAGCCCTCTCATTCTACCACCCAACACTACAACCTGTGAGAGATGCACTTATCTAGACAAACTGGAGGTAAAGCTCTCTCCAACCAAGACTGAACTTGACAGTCACGAAGAGAAGGTAGACATTTGCACCACATCACATAGTCTCACTAAATCTGCACCACCAAAATCCACACATAGTAACACAAAAATATTTGTGGAGGCTCTCAATAATAATCTGTCTAAGCAACAGAGACCACCAAAGCAGAAATGCAAGCAACCTCCATCCCCCAACACAACCCAAACAACACATAGCCCACAGACTGTGTGCCACTCGACCACAGCCAATAAGGCAAAACAACGTACCCAACACACTAGTCATAGGTGACTCTACAGTCAGGCACACTGATGTCCCACTCACCAGGCTAAACAAGGAGAAGGTTACTGTCAGCTGCCTGTCAGGTGCCAGGATCCACCACATAACCCATGCACTCAGGTCACTCCACAACAAGTACAAAATATGACTCTGACATTGTCCATGTTGGTGTGAACGACCTGAGACATACCTCCCTGGACTACATGAAGAGAGACATGGAAGAGCTCTCCGATCTTGTATTCCAGGGCAGGTATGACCCTAGCCCTGAATAGCATTCTACCATCACCCAGAATTATACCGAAGTACAAGGACAAAATGATTGACTTCAACAATTGGCTAAGCTCCTGGTGTCATTCTAAGGGGATCCAGTATCTGTCTGCTTGGGATGACATGGTCGACAGACCACGATGCTTTGCCACAGATGGCCTGCACCTGTCACCCCTGGGATTCCAGATACTGGCTAAGGCTTTTGTTGCCCCTATAGTGCCTTTTTTAGGCAAGGTTCAGATAACAAATTCACCACCATAACAGGAACAGGCAAGCAAAAACTGAGGGTAATGCTAGAAGTCTAAATCTCAAAATGCACTCACTCGAGGCACTCCTTAAAATGGAGAAAATACAGTTGTGTACCTACCATAAATGTAGATGTTAGAGTGTATTCACTGTTGCAGTCATTACACTTGGGTTATCCTGCTGGCAGGCTACCCTCAGTCGGCCTGAATTCCAAAGTCCTGGTCCGGCGTCGGTTGCTGTCACCTCTTCCCTGACGTCAGTGCACCAGGGGTATACAAGATGCAGCCGATGCCATTTTCTTCAGTTTTTCTTGCCCCAGATGTCAGGTGCTCCCAAGAAGGTAGGCAATACATATTGCTTATAAAAACATACAGTAAAATAAAACAATACCTTCATCTACAAGCAAATACACCACATAGGTTGTATAGGATAGAGAAGTATAGATAAGTCCCAGCAAAGAAAGAGGGATGGAGGGTGGGTAACCTGGATTGCAACAGTGAATAAACTCGAACATCTACATTTATGGTAGTTACACAACTGTACTATGTTCATAGTGTTTCACTGTTGCAGTCATTACACTTGGGTTGAATCCCAAAGCTGAGGTAGGGCGTCTGGGTCTAAATAGGATTAGGAGTGGCTATGAGGCCCTGCAGGACTGCAGTGGTAAAGCCTGCTCTAGATTTAGAGTAAAGAGGTAAGTGATGGTGCTTGGTAAAAGTGTGCACTGAACTCCAAGTTGCAGCCTCCAAAATTTCCTTGGTTGGTACTCCTCTGAGAAAGGCTGCTGAAGTAGCTGCTGCCCTGGTGGAATGTGGCCTAATATTGTTAGGCACTGACTTGCCATGCTGTGCATAGCAGAAACTAATGCAGTGCCCTATCCATTTTGAAATAGTCTGCTTTGAGATAGCATTTCCTTGTGATCCTGCAGCATATGCTACAAACAGTTGTTCAGTTGTTCTGAAAGCTTTTGTTTTGTCCAAGTAGAAGCGTAGCTGCCTGTGTATGTCCAGAGAGTGCAGAAGTCTCTCCCCTTTATTCTGGGGATTTGGATAAAATGTTGGCAGATGAATGGTTTGGTTAAGAGCCACACTGGATACTACCTTTGGCATAAATGTTGGGTTTGTCCTTAGAGAAACCTTGTCCGGATGAAAAATGATAAAAGGTTCCACTGCCATTAATGCCTGTAACTCTGAGACTCTTCTTTCTGAAGTTATTGCTAGGAGCAGAGCAGTTTTCCATGATAAGAATTTTAGATCGGCTGTATTGGCTGGCTCAAAAGGAGGCAGTGTGAGCTTTTCCAAGACAAAGTTGAGGTCCCATGTAGGTATCGGTGCTCTCCTTGGGGGTCTTATGTTTTTTGCCCCTCTGAGGTACTGTCTTAGCAGTGGATGTGAGAAAATAGGAGGTTCCGTATTGTAATGAGCTGAAATGGCAGAGGCATGGATCTTAATTGATGAGAAGGATAGGCCTTTGTCCAGCATCTCAGTTAGATATTGTAAAATGTGAGGAATATTTGGAACAAGTGGTTCAAGTCCTTGTGCCTGGTTCCAAGCACAGAATATCTTCAATTTTTCTGCATAAGATTTCCTGGTGCTGGGACTCCTGGCTTCCAAAATGACATCCATAACAGCTTTAGAGAGGGGTGTGTTCTGAGTGGCTATATTATTTGCCATGCAGCCAGATTTAAGGTTCTGAGTTGGCTGTGCAGGATCTGATTGTTTTGTTGAGTCAGAAGTTGAGGAATTTGAGGTAAAGTCCAGGCTGGGCCTTGAGACAAGCTCTTTAGGATTGGGTACCAGTGCTGGCGTGGCCAGTCTGGGGCAATCAGAATAATTTTTGGCTTCTCTTGTCTGACTTAAGAGTACCTTGGGAAGCAGAGGCAGTGGTGGAAAGGCATAAACTGTTAGGGTTTTCCAGCTGAATGATAGAGCATCCACTTTCCATGCTTGTGAGTGATAAGCCCTTGTGCAGAATCTCTGTAATTGGCAGTTGTGAGGGGAGGCAAAAAGATCTATGTCTGGGCATCCCCATTTCCTTGTTATCATGCTGAAGACCTGTGGAGGTTTCTGCTTAGTTCGTCTGCCAGAGTATTTTTCTTTCCTGCCAGGAATTGTGCCTGCAGATGTACTTGATAGGTCAGTGCTGTGTTCCACAAAGTCATGGCTTGCCGGCAGAGGGGGTAGGAATGTGTGCCCCCTTGCTTGTTTATGTACCACATAACTGTAGCATTGTCCGTCTTCAATAATAGTTGTCCTGGATGTAGTAGATCCTTGAAGGCTGTCAGGGCATTCTGTACAGCTAGCATCTCTTTTTGATTGATATGAAGATGCATTTGGTCTGCTGGCCACGTGCCTTGAATACATTTTCCTGCCATGTGTGCCCCCCAGGCATAATCCGATGCATCTGTTAGTGTCTGCCTGGCTGTGGATAAAGTGAAAGGGTGTCCCTTGTTGTGGTGACAGGCCAGTGCCCACCATTGAAACTCCTGTTGCAGGCAGGGAATAAGAGTTATTATTGTTTCCAGGCTGTGGCAATGTTGAGTCCAAACACTTTTTAGATACCATTGTAGCTTCCTCATATGCAGTCTTGCATATGGAATTAGCAGGATGCAGGATGCCATGAAGCCCAAAAGCCTGCAGAATTTTTCTTGCAGGTAGCTGGGTCTTTGTTGCCATCATTTGAAAGTAATGAGTCAGTTGCCTTTGCTTGTCTGGTGTGAGATAAGCCATCTGGGCAGTTGTATTTAAACTTGCACCCAGGAATATTATCTCTTGAGAGGGCACTAGTTTTGATTTCTTTTCGTTTACTAATTTGCCTGGGGTACACAGTAATCTTTTTACAAACGCCAGATGCTTTAGTAGAATGTCCTTGCCCTCTGCTTGAATAAGGCAGTCGTCCAAGTAGGGATATATTTGAATTCCTTTTTGTCTGCAAAATGTAATTACTGGTGCCAGGCATTTTGTGAAGACCCTGGGCACAGTAGATAAGCCAAAGGGCAGTGCAGAGAATTGGTAATGCATTGAGCCAGCTATGAATCTGAGGTATCTTCTGCAAGATTGTCTGATTGGGACATGCAGGTATGCCTCTGAGGTCCAAAGTAACTAGCCAAGCCTTCTTGCCCAGCATGGGTAGAAGTTGCTGCAGTGTCAACATTTTGAATTTTGGAACATTCAGGAAAGTATCTAGAATAGACAGGTCCAGTATTGGTCTCCAGGCTTTGTCCTTTCTGGGTACTAAGAAAAGTCTTGAGTAAAATCCTTGCCCCTGTTCTTGCTGTGGTACTTTTTGAATAGCCCTCATGTCCATGAGAGCAGAAATTTGTTTTTGTGCCTCTGCCCATTAATTTTGTGGCAGGTCTGGCATACCTTTTGACCTTGGTAGGGTGTGAAAGTGGAACTTGTAACCCTGAGAAACAATATTCAGTACCCATTTGTCCTGGGTGATCATGTGCCAATTTTGTGAGAAAAGCACTAGTTTTCCCCCTAAGGGTGCTGCCAAAAGGTAAGTGCTTGGCATTTGTAGAGGAAAGTCATTGGGACTGTTTCCTATAAGGTTGTGATTGTCTTCTCCACCTTTGAGGGCTGAAGCACCCCATTGTTTAGGTCTGTATGAGCCTTGGGGCTGAGATCTGCCTCTTGGGCATCTGTATCTGCCTCTTTGTGGCCTGTCTGACATTGGAAAGGACCAATTTTTTGAAGGCCAGTTCCTGCTAAATCTAGTGGCTGAACCTGTAAGAAATCCTTTACTGTCTGCATTGATTTTGCTTTATCCTCCATTTTCTTTAACACCTCTTCGGCCTTAACACCAAACAAAGTATCATGCTGTAATGGAGCATCCAATAATTTTGCTTTAACATTATCAGGTAAACTCTGCTCTTTTAAATAAGCATGCCTTCGAATGACAGAGCCTGTAACTGCGGCTCTGCAAGATGCCTCTAATGAATCAAAACCACATTGCAAAGTATGCTTTCCCACTTGTTCAGCTGCATGCAATAAATCCTGCATTTCCTTGTTCTCAGGACATTCAGGGCTTGTAAGCATTTTCTGTTTTAGCAAAGACATTAGGTATTGTTGATATTTAAGCATGTGAAACTGGCAGTTTAAAGCCCTTACAGCTAAATTAGCAGAGGTGTAAACTTTCTTCCCCCATCTGTCCAGAGCTCTAGAATCCCTATCAGAGGGAACAGGGTTTTTTGCAGTGGAAGCCTTGACCCCTTTGGGACCCTGTGAAATAGTTTCAGGATCAGCAGGAGGGTTTTTATACAGAAATGTATGCGAATCTGGAACTCTGTAGTACTTATCTGGCTTAACTGGAGCAGGGGGTAAAGAATCAGGAGTCAAACTGGATTCAGAAAAAACATCATCAACAATACCTAGTACAGGGGGGATAGCAAGAGGCCTGTGCTGAGGCAATAAAAGAAAGCCTCTGAGCCTTTTCTTGGATTCTGAATAATCCTGGCTCTCCCAATGGAAATGTTCACTCATGGTGTGCAGGGTTTCCCCAAAAGAGTAGTCCTCAGGAAGAGAGGCTGAAGGGATAGATTCTTCAGCATCAGAGTCCTCATAGGGAGGAAGAGAATATTCCTGTTCTGAAGAGGAATCAGAAGAAACAGAAACCTGGTCAGAGGAATCATAGTCAGTGTCTTGCCTAGGCCTTTTATCAGGAGGGGGTGAGAACTCCTGATCAAAGTAATTAGGTCCTCAGCTATTTTGATCATCTGTTTCTTTGGCAAAGATGACTGTCCAGGAGAATGCTGTACTTGTTTCTTTGTCTTTAGAGCTGTTTTAGTCTTTGAAGCTGAGGTAGGCTCGACATATAATTGTGTAGGTCTGAAAACACCCTCAGAAGCAAATGCCTGCTCAGCAGCTCCGGACCCATCTGAAGGAATAGTTTCCAAGGGTCCAATACCTTGAGTATCCAGAGGCCTAGTTGGCTCCACGTGGGAGTCGGTAGCGGCCTATGGCTCTGAGGTAGTGGGCATCAGGGGCTGCGAAAGCGCCTCACTGAGAACCGGTGACTAGCCTAGCAGGGGCCTAGTCGGTTTTGGACCTCAGATGCCTGTCCTTTTCCTTGCGCTTTTCATAAACTCCGGTCGTTGGCTGTTCTGATGGCATTATATAATTAAACATTCGGCCAAAGTAATGAAAGCCAAAATCGTACCGACACTTAATAGTGCATTGGTTAAATCTAGCACAAAACTGACAGCTAGCAACGTCGTGATCAGGGCCTAGGCAAGGAATACAGTAAGAATAAAAATCCTCATGAGGTACTTGCTTCCCACAAGAAATACAATTATTAACTTTTTCTGACATCGGTCTGGAGCAAAGAAAATAAGTTTCCCCAATGGGGTACTTGGCTTTTAATGAAGATTTCGGATCTGAAATTCGATTTTGAAACTCTCAGGAGTCGGCCGACCGGCACTTGCAAACTGCTTTTGCTTCGGGCACTGTGCGGCAAGAAAGACTGAAGAAAATGGTGTCGGCTGTATCTTTTATATCCCTGGTGCACTGACGTCAGGGAAGAGGCGACAGCAACCAACGCCGGACCAAGACTTTGGAATTCAGGCCGACTGTGGGTAGCCTGCCAGCAGGATAACCCAAAAGTAATGACTGCAACAGTGAAACGCGATGAACATCAGAATCTTTAACAGCTCAGTTTTTGTTGGACAAACCTTTGTATTTCCTCCCTGGCATGTTCTGCATCAAAAAAATTATTTTGTCCCCCCGCCCCAAGAAAGAACATTCTGAAGATAGCTGGTTACAGCAGTTTGAATTTCATGCCCACTTTTCGACATTCACTGATTACTGGAATACATTTACTCATCTGTTGCCATGAGTAATCATGTTCCACAAACACACTAATGTCTCCCACTTTTACTACTTTGTCCTTCTGCCACAGTTTTGTCAGAATTAACTCCTCCTGCTGGTAGGAATGCATCTTTACTATTAAAAGGTCTAGGTTGCTTTCTCATGGCCAACTTTGGGACATGCACACAATGTGCCCTTTCAAGTAACAACAACTGCTGTAGAATACCAGTCCAGGTGCTTATTTATGCTTTCATAAAATTAATAGTCTGTTCCTTCCTGCTTCTCTGTACAGCAGAAAATCTCAGGTTTCCCGTATGTGCTCTATCCTCCAATTCCATTTTTTGAAACTTTTCTTTTTGCGTAGTCTCAGACAACTTCACTTCATCTGAATACCAGTTTAAAGCATCTTACATTTTTTCCAGCCTTTTGTTACTTGAGTTGATACTCCATCACAGTTTCATTTATTTTAATCAGCTCTGACTACATTTGACTTATTTTTTCCTCTAGGTTACTGGAAGTCATGTCTTGCACCAAAGCTGGAGCTTGTACTGCTTTTTGCTGAACAGCTGCAGAATTCTTCCTAGTCGGTTCTTTTTCCTCACAGTTTGTGATGGATTTTCTTTCAGGTTCTACAAATTTATTTTTTGCTGGCATCCAGGTAGTGCATTTACTAGCCAGTTATTGAAATTTACCCAAAAATACAAATTTACAGGCTCGCTCTTCAGAGTTTGTTTTCACACTGGGAGAGCTGAAATTAAGCTGCTACTCCATGTGCAGCCATCTTGGAAGTCCAGAATGGGAATTCTTAACCCTTCAGGTGTTGCACACCCTGCCTCCTTTATTTTGTAATTTATTGCATATACCATCACATTCATAATTAATGCAAAGAGTATACAACTCATTGGACATCCGTGTCACACTATTCACTATATGTACCTCTTGTCTCAACCAGCCATTTACAAATATGGCTACTTTATTATTACTTAACATTGATATACACAACTTCATAACTTTCTCACATATTCTTTCATTGCCCCCTAACATTTCATGTCCAATTTTATCAAATGCCTTAAGGTCTCTGATCATGATTTTCACTTTTCTATTCAGAATATCATCCACAATTTCTCCATTAATTCTTGACAACCCTTCCCCTTTATACGACATATATATATATATATATATATATATATATATATATATGGATTCACTTTATGACACTGAAAACTGAAAATGAGAAAACTTCGTAATACAGAAGACCAAAAGACTGAAACTTCAAAACAAACTCAAAACACTGAAAACACTTATCATACATATACTGAGTTTAAACATAAATCATAACACTTTCCACCAGGTGTAAGTAGGAGGGCAAGCCCCCCTCCACCCCCACACTCCCTGCTACTTAAATACATCAACTCCAAGATTGTAGTTAGTGTACTTGGTGGAAAGTGCTAGGATTTATGTCGTTTAAACTCAGTATATGTATGATATGTGTTTTCAGTGTTTTGAGCTTTCAGTGTTATGAAGTAAATCCATATACACACACACACACACATATATATATATATATATATATATATATGTATATACATATATATATATATATATATATATATGCTATATTCATAGTATTTTACATTTCATTTGTATTATATTCATAAAGATTTTATAATCATTATTATTCAGTACTATCTGTCTCCAGTTTGTCTTTCATCTTCCTTCTTCAAAATGAATTTAAGGATTCCATTACCTAATTCTTTATGTACAAAACCTTAATTTAACCATTCATTCAAAATCTTAAAAATTATTTTTCCAATTCCTTACATTTTTATACATTTCACACCCTATTCCATCTGGTCCTGCAGCCAAATCTATATATACTTTTCCTAATACTTTATCTAGCTCATTTAAAGAAATCTCCTTTACCAACTTTTATTCTATTTTTCTGTTAACTTTTTTTTTACTACGTTTTTTTCCCTATGTTCCTTTTTTCTTTAAACATTTCTTGTACATATTATACACTATTCATAATCTTTTCCCCCATGAGTTCTATTTCTCCTTTTATGTCTCTCTCATTACACTGTCATCTTCCTTTACTAATCTCTCTTTTCTTGTAAAAATCTCCTTTATCCGTTTTACTCCTTTGTCTATTTTTATATAGTCCTTGATTACCTTTAACTCTAGCCATATTGCAAGATGATCAGAAAAACCCATCCTCCTAGAACTAAATGTTCTGATATTATAAGATAATCTATTTCAGTTCTATACATGCCCCTTTTGTAAGTCCATTAATTTTTGAACCAAAGATTTAACTTGCCACATCTTATAACTTCTAACTTTCTTTAGATAATTTCCATTCTTTTCATACTTGATTTTAAAATCACAATTAAAAAGTTGCCTGTTATTATATTACTAGATAGTCCAAAATCTGATGAAATAAATGTTCCCTTTCAATTAGTATAAGCATACAATGTTATAATTTTATATACATTTTCTTTCCATTTTAAATCTACAATGGTTAATCTTTCTATTTTTGCTAATCTTTACTGTATTCCTACAAAATATAACTATTCCAGAACCTCTCATTTCCCAAATTGCCGATTCTTTCCTCCCCCTAGATTCTTTGTAATTTAAAAATCTTGTGTCTTATAACATAATTGCATCTATGTCACATGTATTACACCACTCCAAAATCTCCAGTCTTCTTACTATAGTCTTAATAGTATTCACATTTAAAAAGAAAGCACTCTAAAATGTTCATTTTCCTTTTTCCTGAAATCCATGGCTAATTACTAAGCTAACTTTCTTAATAGATCATTTTTTCCCAGAGATAAGAATCCATCCCTGTACACCTTGTGTCTGAGTTATACTAGCCCCCCCAGTCATTCGCTGTTCATATTCTTTTTCTTCCATTTCATTTCTTTTGTATTTATCCCTTTACATTTTCTTTTACTCTTTTATCAAATAGATTTTTTTTCTTTTACTACCCCCTATTCTATCACTCATTTCAGAATCTTCTTCTATGTCGTCTTAATTACTTTTTCATCTAAATTTCTTCTATTTTACTACTTCTGAAGTCTTTCTTTGTTAATTTTTTCTCTTATTTTCACTTTTGAAATCCATCCATAAATGTCTAATTTACATCTCAATTCACATTTTTTTGCAACACATCCCATTTCCACACAGACACTTTCTTTTTTGTCACAGTTACTTATTAAATGCCCTTTGGCACAAAAACGATTGTTTGGGCTTATCCTGAGTATTTTACAACACACCTGTTCCCCACCACATGTAGCATTTTTGGTAAATGTATAATTTTCTCGCTATTTTAATAAGAATCCCGACCACCGGTCCGCAAGCCTCTTTTGTCACACTTTTGCAATGTCCAATACTTATTTACATAAACTTTTCAAAATGTCCTTTCAAGTCTCTTTCCACCTCTGTTTGAAACTGTACAAGATTATTTTGTTTCCCTGTTTGATGCTTTTATCACAAAGATTCTATGTCTTAAAATTTCTTGGAGAATACAAAAAAAAGACCATCTGTTTCAAATATAATGTCATAGAATGTCTCTAAGAATAAATGCATTTACCTCATGTGCTTTTACACCCAAAAGCCCTATTAACTTGTCCCACACTTCATACCTTTCCATTTCTTGGTCTTCTTTACTTTGAATCCTTGCCAAGTACTTCCATTTTTCATTTTCTTCTGCTTTTCTGCTACACCACTTTTGCATTCTTTTGCTTTCTCTGCATGTGTTTTTTTTTCCATCTCACTATTATTCTTCCGGACTGTATTTGTTTTCTCCTTTTGTATTTTTGTATTTTCTCCATAATGTCCTCCCAGAAATATTTCCTTCATTTTCTGGCTCACTCTGCACCATTTGTTTAAATGAATCATCCCGCTACCATTCATTATTTGCTGACTCAGCTCCAAACGGATTCCTTTGATAAATCTCCACAGAATCCTGCAAACATTCTCTGGTCTTAATATTTGCTTTCTCATTTATTTCTTGCACCAATCCATCTCCTTCTGTCTCCATCTGCCTCCCCATTTCTCCTGGCTGCATCTGTACCTGGAACAGAAACAGGAAGTGCTCCTGCAAAATGGGAGCCATTCATGACCACTATGAGTAGGGGAGGTTCCCGAATGCCATGGCCAAATTTCCCCTAGTAGTACAAGTACCACCGTGGGTCTCCCCTGAAAAGAGGTAACTAGGCTAGATGGACTGACCAGGTCAAAGTGTAAATAAAAATAAATAAAATTCCCACTGATCATCACCGAGATATGAAGATGACTGCATGGGTTAAGACTTGCTACTAATTTCAGAAATGGCCTCCTGCAGAAAACTCCACATTTACTCTTTTAAGAGTAAGACAATGGTATCTAGAAAGTACAGTTGTGTACACTCACCATAAATGTGGATGTTAGTGTGTGTTCATTGCTACATTCCTAACCATTGGGTTATCCATGCTGTGGTAGCCCTCAGTCAGTCAGAATACCAGAGTCAAGGTTTTGCGTGTCGGCTGCTGTCGCTTGCTGGCTGACGTCAGGTCATCAGAGCTATAAAGGAGAGCAGGAGACACCATTACCTCCGTTTTTATTGCCTTAACCAACCAAACAGGTCCAATTTTAATAGCGTTGTCGCCTCACAGTAAGACACTGTCCGGTTCGATTCTCAGCTAGAGGGTCTTCTGCATGGAGACCTGCGTGAATGGGCATACCTTCGTTGAAGGTTGTGCATCAGGGCTGGTAACTTGGCACGTAAAATTCAACTACCAATCATTAGCAGACCGGAGTTCCACTGTGGCAAACCCTAACCGGGAAAAACAGAAAGACACAACAACAATAACAACAACAACTAGTAGTCCTGGGGTCAGAGACCCCCATAGAAATATGTCTCTCTCTAACGACAGCAGATATCAGGGGAAAGGAGGGAGGGAAAGCATGACTGCGGCAGTGAACACACTAACATCTACATTTATGGTGAGTGTACACAACTGCACTAGGTTCTTCATGTTTCAGTGCTGCAGTCCTCATTAATGGGAAGATTCCCAAAGCTGAGAAGGGTGGAAGGTTAACAGAAACTTAGACTGGGTGAGCATGCCCTGCAGAATTAGAGAGACAAACCCAGCCCTAGCTTTTGAGAATAGGTTCAGATGGTAATGTTTGGTGAAGGTGTAGACTGAAGTCCATGTGGCAGCTTCCAGGATGTCCTTGGTGGGTACCCCTCTAAGGAATGCTGTGGAAGTAGAGGTTGCCCTAGTGGAATGGGTTCTGATGGTCCTAGGGAGTGGTTTTCCATGTGAGGAGTAGCAAAATTAGATACAGAGTGCTATCCATTTGGAAATGGTCTGTTTGGACATTGATTTTCCCTGTGCCCCTGTTTTAAATCTGACCAAGAGCTGGTCAGTTCTCCTGAATGTCTTTGTATGATCCAGATAAAATCTAAGTTGCCTGTGCACATCCAAAGAATACAGTATCCTTTCCCCCTTGTTCTGAGGGTTAGGGAAGAAGGTGGGCAGGTGGACAGCCTGGTTAAGGGTAATATCTGAAACCACCTTTGGCATGGAGGGATTGGTTCTCAGGAAGGCCCTGTCTGCATGAATGATAAATGGCTCAATACCCATTAAGGCTTGAAGCTCTGACACTCTCCTGGCTGAAGTAATAGCCAGGGGAAAGGCAGTCTTACAAGAGAGGTACTTAAGGTCTGAGAATGCTGCAGGCTTGAATGGAGGCAGAGTAAGCTTTTCTAAAACATAGTTCAGGCCCCAGGCTGGGGTGGGCTGTCTTCTGGTGCTGGGCCTTTTGGTTTCTGTGATGATTCCAAGGACTTGCTTGCTTAGCACAGATTCCTTGCTGGTTTTGGTAAGAGTACGCCATGCTGACAGCTTGAGTGTCTGAAGGTCTGGGTGCAGCATTGCCCCCCCCCCCGGGATAGCAGGTGAGGTATCGGAGGTAGCTGCCAAGAGGGCTGGTGAGACGTACTGCGCAGCAGTGGGTACCAATGCTGTCTAGGCCAATCTGGGGCAATGAGTACTGCTCTTGGTTCTTCCTCCCTTATCTTGATTAGTACTTTTGGAATGAGAGGTAGAGGTGGAACTGCATACACAAAGAGGGTATTCCAAGGGAAGGTCAGGGCATCGACTTCCAGACCAGGTGATGGTACACCCTGCTGCAGAATTTCTGCACTTGGTGATTTAAATGAGAGGCAAAGAGGTCCACCTTGGGGGGGGGGTCCCTATGTGCGAGTAATTTGCATAAAAATGTCTCTGTGGATTTGCCATTTGTGTAGATCCAGCAGGTTTCTGCTTAGCTGGTATGCCAGGGTGTTGCTGATGCCCAGCAGGTATTGGGCTATATGATGTAGTTCTATGGATGAGTCTGCTAGCCACAGGTTCATGGCTAGTCTGCACAGGGGAGTAAGATTGAGTCCCTCCCTGTTTGTTGCTGTATCACATAACTGTGATGTTGTTTGTTTTTTATGAGAAGAACCCCTGGTCTGAGGTAGGGTTTGAAGGATGCCAAAGCGTTTTGTACTGCTATCATTTCCATTTGGTTGATGTGCAAGGGTAGTATTTGTCCGTCCCAGAGACCTTGGGCACATCTGCCTTTTAGGTGGGCACCCTAGGCTATGTCCTAAGCATCTGTAGTTATGGTCTGGTCTGAAAGACGGAGGATGAATGGAAGTCCCTTGTTCAGAGCACAGGCCTGGGCCCACCAGAAGAACTCAGATCTTATGCAAGGGATCACAGGCAGGGAGGTGTCCAGAGGTTGAGAGTGTTGACACCATAGGGTCTTTAGGTACCACTGAATTTTCCTCATGGGTAGTGTGGCTAGAGGTACCACGAGGATGCATGAGGCCATGTAACCTAGAGCTTGTAGGAACTTCCTGGCAGAAACCTGGGTTTGGGCCAGAGTAGTGAAGTATTTTGGTGAGAAACTATTTTTCAAGAGACAGAAAGGTCATTTGCTGTTCTGTGTCCAGTAAGGCTCCCAGAAGTATGATTTTTCCTGGTAGGTGTCTGTTTTGATTTCCTTTCATTGATAGTAAACCCCAGAGAGGCGAGTAGGGATTTTACAAATGAGAGGTGCTGCAGGAGCAGTTCCTTGCAGTCTGCCTGGATGAGACAGTCAAGCCAGGTAAGAGTAAATCTGTACATTGTTTTGCTGCAAAAGGCAATACTAGGAGCTAGACATTTTGGTGAATACCCTGGGAGCAGAAGATAAGCCAAAAGGCAAAGCAGAGAATGGAAAGTGTAGTGATCCTGCTCTGAAGTGCAGGAATTTTCTGCAGGATTCCCTTATTGAGATGTGCAGGTAAGCATCCTTTAGGTCTAAGGTGACCATCCAAGCTTCATTTGGCAGCATTGGTAGAAGCTGTTGTAAGGTAAGCATTTTGAATTTTGGGATTACCAGGAAGGTACTGAGAAAGGATAGGTCCAGGATGGGACGCCAAGTCCCCTCTTTTTCTGGGAACAAGGAATAGTTGGGAATAGAATCCTTTTGCAACTTGTTCTAGAGATAAAGGTTCTACTGCCCTAGGGATATTAGGTTTTGCACTTGTTTTAGTGCTTCTGCCCACTGGTTTGGAGGTAGGTCTGGGTACCCCTCTTGGAGGTGGTAGTTCTTGGAAATTGAATTTCTAACCCTGAGCGATGGTTTTTAAGACCCATTGATCTTTTGTTATAGAGTTCCAATTTTCTCTGCATAGAGATAGCCTCCCTCTTAGCTTTTGGTGTGATGGAGGCAGGCAGAGATGGGAAAGGTAGTCAGATTGTTTTTTCCATACAGGGTTGCTTTTGGACTCCCTGTTCTATTGTTAGAGGGGGGCCACTGTTTTGTTCTTTGCTGGCCCTGAGTTTTAATCCCGGTGGGTCTGTCCCTATGGGTTTTGTCTTGCGCCTGCCTGTTTGGTGCAGGAAAGGACCAATCTTTAGAGGGAAAATTTCTGCTGAACCTAGGAGGTTGTACTTGAAAAAAATCTTTAACAGTCTGCATCGATTTTGCTTGGTCTTCCATATTTTTAAGTATCTCTCCAATTTTCTGTCCAAACAAGCGGTCTTTGTCAAGCGGTGCATCCATGATTTTAGCTTTGACATGATCAAGAGAGGTTATTCCTTCAGCCATGCATGTCTTCTGGTAACAGATCCTGTCACTGCTTCCCTGCTAGAAGCTTCTAGGGCATCAATATGCACAGTGCAAGGAGTGCTTTGCCACCTGAGATGAAGAGTGCAGTAATTCTGCTATCTCTTTGTTGGAAAAACAGAAAATTTTCTGTTTCAAAAGTTTCAAAAAGTGTGCTGTTGATATTTTAACATATGGAACTGACAGTTGAGAGCCCTTATAGTTAAGGTTGCAGAGGTATAATACTTTTTTACTCCATCTGTCCAGGGCCCTGGATTCTTTGTCTGAGGGAGTAGGATTCTTTGCAGAGGTAGCCTTAACTCCCTTAGGTCCCTGAGTAATCACCTCTGGATCTGCTATAGGATTTCTGTTGCTGAATTGTCAGCTGTTTGCTGAATTTCCTGTTTGCACTTAATTTTAAATGTTTTTTTTCTTAAAACTTGCATATTTTCTGTCCTTGACCTAGCACTCTTGTGTGGGGTCATTTACTGCACTGTTATAACTTGATATTACTTGTGAACCTCTGCTATCTCTGTAAAAACAAAACAAAAAAAAATCTTGCTTTTTCCCACTTTTCTGAGAGTTAAAAAAGTTCAGTTACAGGCTTGCTGTTCCTGAACTGTTTGAAAGTTTCTGTGAGGCCATTTTTGCTTGGGCTGAAGGAGGGTCTCTCTGTTGATCAGTGGCAGTGACTAACATTGAGCAGCTTCCCTGCCCCCCGTAGAGGTGGTTACTGACTTGAAACTGTAGTTTTATTGTCCCTTTTGGGTCTATTCCTGCTTCTTTCCAGCCCCTGCTATCAAGCACGCTTTAACGTGCTTTAACGCGGAGTTGCCACTAGAGCAGCATCGGGCAGCGCCGGTTAAACAAGGTTAAACTCTTTCTGGCTCCAGAAAGTCTGTTCTTCAATTTTTCCCTTAGAACTGCTCTGTTAGGAACCTAAACAGTTTACACCTACACTAAAAAGTGCAGCACTTGTTCCAAATAGCTTTTTCTTCTCAGCACTTGTCTTATAAGCATGTCCCTTGTCTTATAAGCATTCTCTTTGCAGGTCAAGCACTCCTATATTATTACAAATCTCTCACTAGCAAAACCCCCCAGGAGTGCCCACTTCCCTGCTAAGCCCACTACTTTTCTGTCTCATACCAACTCATAATTCTTTCTAGCATGTCGAAGGGTCAGATGCTGGCGTCCTCTCCTGCCCAGTTGGTGAATCTGGGAATTCTGAGACAATGTTACAATTGCCTCATGTACACGGACAACCCTCTCTCCTCCTCCCACGTAACACTAACACTTGTGAGAGATGCAGCTATTTAGCCAGATTGGAGGCTGAGCTCTCTCAACTCAGGACTGGCAAGACCAGGCAGGAGGAGAAGGCAACTACACACACCACAATACCAGTCTCACATAACTCAACCACACCACTGAATCAAACACATAAACACACTAAGACATACTCGGAGGCTCTGAGTAAAAATTTACCTAAACAGCAAAGGCCTCCAAAGCAGACACCCAAGCAACTGCAAACTCAATACACCACACAAACAACACATAAACAACAAAATCAGTGTGCAAAGCAGTCACTGCCCTTAAGGCCAAATACAACACCAAACATACTTGTCATAGGTGACTCCATAGTCAGACACACTGACGTCCCGCTCACCAGACTGAGTAAGGAGAAGGTCACAGTAAGCTGCCTGTCGGGCGCTAGAATCCGCCACATAACGCAAGCACTCAGGTCTCTCAACAGCAGGTACAAGTCGACTCAGTCATTGTCCACGCTGGTGTCAACGACCTGAGATGTACCTCCTTGGACTACATGAAAAGAGACATTGAGGAGCTCTCTGATTATGTAGCCCAGGCAGGTATGACCCTGACCTTGAGCAGTATCCTGCCTTCACCTAGAATGATGCCACAATACAGTGATAAGATGATCAGCTTTAATAATTGGCTTAAATTCTGGTGTCATTCAAAGGGGATCCAATGTCTGTCTGCCTGGGATGACATGCTGGACAAGCCACGCTGCTTCACAAGGGACGGCTTGCACCTGTCACCCCTAGGCTTCCGGATATTGGCAAAGGCTCTTGCCACACCTAAGTGCCTTTTTAGGCAAGGGTCAGATTCTAATCCTACCACCCTAGAACAAAAAAGTAAAAAAACTAAGAGTAATGCTGCTCAATGCCAGAAGTCTCAATCTCAAGATGCACGCACTCGAGGCCCTTCTCAGTATGGAGAACATCGATGTCTGTGCTGTGACAGAAACCTGGTTCAAGGCTCCTGAGAGCACCCCAGCACTATCAGGTTTCACCTCATATCATGCGTTCCGGCCCCAAAATCCGGACAACACCAAGAAAGGAGGGGGGGTGTCCATATTCATAAAGGACACCCACACCTCAAGGTTGGTGGCAACGCACGATGCATCGGAGACCATCCAGGTGCAATTAACCATAGGCAAGACTGCTCTGCAATTTGTAGCATGTTACAGGCCACCCTCTCAAACTCAGAAACCTCACATGGCCTTCCTGAAAACATTGGAGGGGATAAATCTCCAAACACCATCATACTAGGTGACTTCAACTACCCTAATATAGACTGGGAACACTACTCAAGCCCAAACACTCTAGCCCAAAGGTTCCTGGAGTTCATAAACTCAAATGCCATGGAACAACTAGTCACCATCCCCACAAGAGGAGAAAACATACTTGATCTCATCATCATGAACATGGGATCACAATGTTCAACACCGGAAGTATACCCCTCACTGGTGAGATCAGATCATAAACTAATCTCACTGAAGGTCCTCATCCCGCCCCCACCTGAAATAAAAAAGACCACAGTGAAAAACTTCTCAAAAGCTGACTTCACACTTCTAAAAACTAGTGTGGTCTCCTTTAAGGCCCCTGAGCCAGTGGTAAACATTACTCAAACCGCTGAATCACTTACAAATGCCTTCTACCAGCACCTACAGGACTGCATGGATCAGGCAATCCCAAACAAAACTAAGACTCTTTGTACCAAAGGCAAGCATCCAGTCTGGTGGACCCCAGCCATAAACAAGCTCTACAACAAAAGGAGGAAGCTACTACAAGATAGAGCAAAATCCTGGAAAGGTAAGACACCTTTGATCATTATAAGTAAAAAACTAAGAGCTCTCATAAAATCATCCAAGGCAAATTTTGAGAGAAAAATCGCCAAGGGCTCAAAAGACAATCATAAGGCCTTCTTTAGCTATGTTAGAAACCTAGGAGGAAACTCCCAGATATGCTCAGAATTCGTTCAAAATGATGTGAAGATTACTGAACCTACACACATTGCCAACATACTGGCTGAAAGGTTCAGTGCAAACTTCTTCCCAAAAGGAGAGATATCTATACCAGAGGATTGTAGCCCCCCAAACATCTCCAACGCCCAGGTGAGAACTGCTCTCTCCAAAGCAAAAAACACAGCATCCATGGGACTGGATGGTGTCCCCGGCTGTGTGCTCCACAAACTCAATGAGGAATTAAACCCGCAGTTAGGACAGCTGTTTAATCTTAGCCTCACCTCAGGATACGTACCCAAGGAGTGGCGCACGGCGACTGTGGTCCCACTTCACAAGGGCGGTGCCTCCACCGACCCTGGAAAATTACCGTCCCATTAGCTTGATAAGCCTTATCTGCAAAGCCATGGAGAGGATCATAATGGAACTCATAAATAAAGACATAGGGAACTTGCAGACTTTGGATCCAACCCAGTTTGGCTTTGTCAAAGGCAGATCATGCCTTTTAAACTTTGTCTCGAAAAAGTCAACCATCACCAAGGCCATTGATGAGGGAAAGGCAGTCCATACAGCCTACCTTGACCTGGCAAAGGCCTTCGACACAATACCCCACTCAAGTATCATCGAAAAACATCAGCTTGAATGTAAACCCATACATCACAAGATGGGTTGCAAACTGGCTAAGTGACAGAACCCACAGGGTCAGAGTTGCTGGAGCCATGTCAGACTCAAAGCCTCTCACAAGTGGTGTCCCACAGGGCTCAGTCCTGGGTCCACTCTTGTTCGGCATCTACTTTTCTGAAGTACAAGCAAACGCAGGAGGGTTATGGCTGACAAAGTTTGCAGATGACTGCAAACTGGGCGCCATAGTCGAAAACACATCTGACACAGATATCCTTCAGAAGGGCCTCACAGAAACGGATAACTGGTGCCAGAGCCATGGCCTAAAGTTAAATGCCAAGAAATGCATGGTCATACCCTTCGGGAAAAACAAGGTTACCCCTAGCTACCATATAGGTGGCAATCCACTGAGCACAGAAGAAGTCATTAGGGATCTGGGGACCCAGGTTGACAGTAGCCTTCGTTTGACACTCATGTTGCTAAATTAGTTAGGAAAACCTTCTACATTGCCCACCTGATCATGAAGGGATTCACATCTAGATCAAGGGAGGTCATCGTCCCCTGTACTCATCACTCATTAGACCTATGATTGAGTACAATGCCCCATTCGGAATGCATCTGACCCGACACCTGCAGCAGCTGGAAAGGCCCCAAAAGTTCCTCACCAAAAGGATAAAGGGTCTCAAAAATATGTCTTATGCTGCCCGACTGAAAGAACTCCAGCTCTATTCAGTCTCATACCGCTTGCTCAGAGGTGACCTGTGCCTGACATATAAGGCCATGTCAAACCCTGATTTGATGAATATGCTTCACCTCAAAAAATCTAGATCCCTCAGAACCACAAGGGCGGGAGACTTAAACCTTGACACGGTTATTAATAGAACGTGCTGGAGGGACAGATTCATCACCCAGAGACTCCCTATGCTGTGGAACAAAATCCCGGTACATGTGAGGCAGAGCACCTCGCTGGCCTTGTTCAAGAGGAATCTTGACCAATGGATGGGAGATCGCAGATATACCCCAGGGATTACTTCAGTGTCACTGAAAATAATAGGCATAGTTTTATTCAAACTAAAGGGGTGGCGAAAGCCAAATAACTATGGGCTAGGCTTATAAATGCCCTTGGGCAGATAGCCTAGTATGAACCTATGAACCTATGTAGAGGAATTTATGAGAGTCAGGTACCCTGTAGTATCTATCAGGTTTTCTGGGGGCAGGTGGAAGGGTGTCGGGGGTAAGGCTGGATTCTTGGTAAATATCTACCACCTCCAAGATGTGCAAGATGGCCAGAGGCCTGTGCTGGGATAGGTCCAGAAACACTTAAGTCTTTTCTTGGATTGAGGGAAATCCATCGATTCCCACTGGTGGTGTTCCCGGAGGGTGTGGAGGGTTTCCCCAAAGGAAAAGTCCTCCAGAGTTGATGCTGAAGGAATGGATTCTTCTGCATACGAGTCTTCATAGGCAGTAAGAAGATTTTCCTCTTCAAAAACAGAGGAGTCAGATCCCTCTGAGTCTAAATCTGAGTGGATGTCCCCTTCTCCTTTTGGCTGGTGTGGCCGGATTACCCTGGATGAAAGTGATGAGATCCTCTGCCACTTTAAGTATTCTAGTTGGGGGGGGGGGGGGGGGGTAGTGGAATGGAGACTTTTTGCTGAAGTTCGAAATCTGGGAACAGCCAACCGGCACTGTTGCGAATTGCTTCCACTACAGGCTGCAAAGCAAGAAAGACTGAGGTAATGGCATCGCCTGCTCTCCTTTATAGCTCGGATGACCCGACGTCAGCCAGCAAGTGACAGCAGCCAACGCACAAAACCTTGACTCTGGTATTCGAACTGACAGAGCTATCACAGCACAGATCACCCATTGTTTAGGACCGCAGCAATGAAACACGAATAACATCAATTATAATCACAGGTACCTGGTGTTACTTGGGAGCAAGGTTAGTTTATCACAGGTCCCTCCCAGCTAAACCATCTCCAAGCTGTCATAGTGAACAAAACAGCTGAAAACCAGAAGGTTGGACTTATTAATGGATCCTGCCAATTTCCTTTTTCACATAAAGGAACTGAAGGAAGACTTTCTGATTGTTGTATTTAAATGTCAATCTACTGATTCAAGAGGGGGTCCTCGAGCTGGAGTACAGCCTCCATACAGCTACCTTAAACTCCTGAAGCTTAAAAGCTACATGCAGTGCAAAATATAACACCAAGAGTCATGGTCATTAAACATCTCACTGTACCACCCTTCTACATCGTCCACGGCTTCTCATTTTGTTGGAACCAAATTCTCTGGCTGTGCAAACACTTAAGCAAACTTCAACACCTACACTTCTGTCTCTGCCATGTAAGCTGTTTAATGCCTCAGTATATTAGTATCTTCTCTCAATAATTAGATTTTTAGCCTTGACAAGCCATCCTCCACCTATATACATATAACCAAGTAAAGAACAGGCAATATTTCTCAGTTTTTAGCTTTGTAACACATTACCTATGCATCTCCAGACTAACCCTCAATTTATTTCTCTGCCTACAAATGCAGACTCTTGGGTCAATCTTTACATGTGCATTTTATGATCGGGTCTCTTTTTATAACCTTTTCGGTGAAGTAATTGATGGCTGTTTTGCTCTGATCATATATTTTTGTTTTCTTACTGTTTAATTTATTTGTTTAGCGTTCAGATTTTAAGCACTTCAAACAAAAGATAAGCCATACAAGATAAGCTACAGGGTCTGTGGCACAGCTGGACTTTAGCCAGCTGCATGCTTGTGTACCTTCAGAAAGCGTCAAATATTTAATAACTGTGCTATATACACTTCAGATTTACTTCAGTCTTAGTAAATTTTACAGTATCTGATTTGGCACGTACCCAGAGTTGTAGTTGAATTGCATCCACAAAGACTAGACCCCCCCCTGTCTAGTTAAATTACTGATATAAAACAAGCGATCAGTTTTGCTGCTCAAAGTGTAGCAGCTTTTCTTTCACATTTTGTTTATAAAGAGAGTATGCAATGTCTGCAAGAGGGCCAGTGCGATGAATTACATCAGACATCTAGTGAGCTGCAGTCATGCAGATTGCAGATAAAGCTGTTCCTTCTACCCTACTAACTGCTATGCTGACTGGGATCATAAGTGGGAAAAAGCAAAGAACTGTGCAACAGGAAAATGATTCAAAGCTGCTCAAGGATTGTTATGAAACTGTCACATTTCACAAGCTACTGTTGTTCTGGGATACTTGGCAAGGAAAAAAATTAATAGCTGCAAGCAAAATACTGAATACTAAACAGATTACCAAATGTCTCTTGCATTTGCAGAAATAGAAAAGAGGTAACTTGTGTGGTAACCCACGCTTCTGCTTTTCTGGGATATCAGTGAATAAACGCAGATCCTGCTCATTAAAGGTCCTTTGCCTTGTTTTTGCCTCTGGTCTGCCACTCTCCTCTTATTATCTGTAATTAAGTACCAGCTGGTCACACGTTCCTATTCCTGCCGGTTCTATTACCCTGCCTGTCTCACCGTCTAAGTCAGTCTCATACATGCAGTACCGTTCTCTGCTTATACTGCAATGTTTTATCCAATTTACAGTTAGGCTTTGGAAGAGATAATTACCTTTGAAATGGCTTTGTTGTCAATGCACCTTCAATATATTTTTTTTTTGCACCTTAGACTGGCAACAACTAGAGTCAGTCTCCTACATAAAGCATATACCTTACCACTGCAGCCAAAATAACATATACAGACTAGTCCTAGGTTTCAACTTTAAAGCCACCAATTGGATGCACAGCTACTGTTTCTGTATGAAGTGCGCTCCATGTCTGAAAGACTTAACACAAAGTTTAAAAGTATGGAAATTTGTTACTAATGCAACGCGCACTGCTGCAAACTTCTTGGTCAGTCAGTTGTAAGATAAGCATTCCATGCATTGATTCTCCTCCTTATTGTCCAATAAACTGGACACCTACTTGAATTACCCTCTAAATCTGCTGCCCAATTAAGTGCATAAATTAGTTCACAGTTTTTACTTTATCTGCATTGGCTACAGTGTCAAAATAACTTGGGAAACTTTTCCCTGGTGGAGGGAGGGTTTCTCTAATATTTTTCTCAAGAAACAATTTCTTTTCTAAGGAGAATGGCTATCTCAGTTCAGTGCTGCACAAACGATAGTGCAATGCCTTTACCTCATAGGACCATAGTAACAGTGCTAGATATGGAATCCCAGGAAGCACAGGTTACTGAGCCACCCTACCCATATACTCTTTAAAGAAGCACATATGCTCTTACTTCTCTTTAGTAGCACGTCCGTATGCTTACCTGCAGAACAGGACATGGCTGCACATGTCAATCACAGTGTGAATTTGTGTCTATCCACCAAACTGTAAAATCCAGCCTTAAAGGCAGACAAATTACTACTTTTGACCTGTAATGGTAACTTACTCCATGGGCCACGAATATGTTGAAGTAGGAACTTATCCCTCCAGTGAATCTTATTTGTTGTCAATTTAGATATCTAGTATGTGTGTTTGTAGTGGGACTAGTTTTGCAAAGATATAGGAGACCAAATAGAACTGGGCCAGTCACAGTGTCATTTAGATGTGGCCTGTGTACATTTCAGATGAAACTGCTGTAAGCAGCAAACACACAGTGACTAAATGTTCCATAAAATAAGGTCTCAAACAAGGTACTGGCTGCACAAGACATTAAACTGGGAGGATAAACTGGGAGCTGTTGACAGAAAAGGCCTAAGGCGTGTCTACATTATGTTTGAAGACTAAAATGTGAGGCAGAGATGGGCAATGGTCCAAAGTGAGCATCTTACAAACCCAATCTTAATGGTACTAATGAGTGCTGTTACCGCTAAGTGAAATGGGTGCCCATCTGGCTTCCTAAAGGTACGACACCAATACGGTCTTCTCTTCACAACTGTTATGAATCTTTAGACTGTATTACATGTACTTTGCATGCTACCATTCTGGTAAGTTACATGCAGAAACAACTGAACGCACGTTAGCAGTAACAGTGAATGTTCTTTGGAAAAAGTACATTTGCAACTCTTGATAAACTCTCTGCTCTGGTGTCCACGTATGTGCAGTTATTGCAGCTGCTTACCTCCAGAATCAGGGACAAATCCAGACAAAGGAAAATCAGGAACACTTTTTTCTAAACTATTAGTACTATTAACTTGAGAAACTGACAGACTAAGATAATGTAAACATGAATTTTAACTGTCATTTTTATTAACTGCAATCCCACCACGGTTATCTCCCAAAATCACCAACTATAGGGGGGACACAGAAAATTTTCAGCCAATCAGGGACATCCTTGAAGATATTATTGGGTGCAACCAAACTGTTAGGCACTTATTCACAAGTGTCCCAGCAACAAGTGAGCCTATTAAGAACTTTCTGCATACCAATTAACATAGATGTCTTTTTTTCTTTAAAATGGTTCGACTCTCTCCCAATTCCACTTTCCAAATGTACATTATCATCAATTCTACTTTATCCAGTTCTCAAATCTGATTTTCTTAGCATTCAGCAATACTGGACTGATAAAATAAGAAATGTCTATTAACTTGTTTGTTGCTCATGACCCTTTAGGTTAATAGGTTCTCACTAGGTGTGCTGTCCCAGAGACCACTTACAAACCTAGCCCAAACTACCAATTACCCCAAGCACTGTCTGGGAAAGGGATTTACACAAGGTCACACAATAGGCAAATGAAGGCTGAAGGAATGACCCCTTGTGTTACAGAACTAAGTTGTTGACAGTTCATAGCCCACATCCCCTCCATTAATTGCCAGGGTAAAAGTAATCCAGCTACCTAGTGGGGGAAGAGAACCCACAGCCTTCTGATGTTCCAGCACTAAAAGCAAGTATTGCTGCCTGTTGCACCACTGACACCATTACCTTCACAAGTAAATATCACTCACCTTATCTTCCTTTTGCTGCAGATAGTTATCTGAAAGTTGCCAGCATGCACTGTGCTACACGATTGGAAAGCTATGTAATTTCAGAACAAAAACCACAGCGAAGGGCCAACAGCTAGCACAAACAGCTTTATGGAAACAGTTGAGTGCTTTCTTCCCTTCTGTGATAAGAGACTTTCTTCAGAACAAAATTACAAAATCTTGAAGAAAGCGGTCAACTGTTTCAAAAAAGCTGTTCGTGTTAGCTGCTGGTCCTTCGCTGTGGTTTTTGTTCTGGAGTTTATTGGAATACATTTGGCAGAAGTTATGCAATTTGTAGCTTTATCCCCAGGTCTCATCTGAAACAATGCATGTGGATTGGTGGGACCTAAGCACAATTAAAATTCAAGCATACAACACATAATGTAAATGTATTGCGTACTAGGGAAATAACAGGGCAAAGGACTCTAGCAATTTAAGGAAGAAGTTTAGGCAAGATAGCAAAGATCCAATCATAAAATATTCATCAGCACTTAAGGTGTTCAGTAACACTGTTTACTGATGCATTACAAAGCAAACAAATGCAAAGGAAAAGCTAGAAAGGCTTACCAAAGTACTGCTAGGCAGACCAAGAAAAGCAGAACTATTCAGGGAGCACTTCTGCGTTTATGTACAAAGGAGAAGGCAGGAAGCACAATTGATAGAAATGATGCAGGTAGGGGAACCAATGCTGCTCATTTATAACTTCTGAAAAAAATCTTGAAACTAAAGTTGGATAATGTAAAGGTTAGGAGCTTCACAGGATTCACATCACAGCTGTTTTGCAGATTTAAGTTAGAGTAGAACAAATTCTTCATCTACACTGATTAAATCTCCCTACAGTACATATTCTTTAATCTCTTTATGTCACAGCAAACAAGACCGAAATGGACTGAAAAATCTAAACTGCTCCAGCATCCTAACAAAGCTCTAGCAAGTAACCACAACCTTTTCATTTTATGAAATGAAAAACATTTCCTTTTTGTTAACTTTAACACATTGTTTGCATCTACACGTACCATAGTTACATAAAGGACTGCATAATCTAACGTGTAACAGACGTGAGCCTACTCTATTGAGAGACTTAGGCACTTACAATGGGTAGTATCTACAGGTAGCTGGTAGCCTGAAGTAACTGCAGATGCTGGTTCTAAGGCTACATAGTAGCAACCTGTTGTGCACAGTTACCCTTACTGGTATTTTGGGGTGCCCCTGGTGTTAATGCACAGGCATGCATCTGCCTAAGTAGGTGAAACATGCTACCTGCATCCAGCATTTATGTTTGATAAGAGTATAGTTCTTTTTTTTCCAAGTCATGTATTGTTGGCTAATGCTACGAGTTGTTTTACTTCATATAGCAGAAATGTTTATGAGGTCATTGAATGTTGCTGGAAAGAAGTATTCCTAACCACAGAGGATGAGCAACCTCAGAATTTGTAATGTGTTGTAGGGGTAAAGTGGTGTTATCCCCCTCAAACTACTTGCATTTAAATTTCTTTTTATGAAGTTCACAATTTGGCATTGTTAAATCTTTTCAACTAACTAGTGATAAAGTAAATTAAGTTTAACTAATTGCCACATACCCTTCGCTGGTATTCAGCACCACTGACCTCTTCATTAAAAGGTTCCTAAAGCATGCCACGTTCAGTCCCACCTGATATGCCAATACCATCTTCCAATATAAGCATTTACTCTGATCAGGACCATGGTTTACATTTTCGGCAGTTCAGTGCACTACTTATCTGCATCCCCTTCAGCTGACCATTCTGCCTATTTAAGACCTCTGTTACTGCACATTACTATACCAGTGTACTGAAACATTTTTACTTTTTGAGGGGAATTTACTTACCTCAAATAATGCCGAGGTTTGCAGATGTCCATGTGCACATACTTCTGTGTTTTGCCATGGTCTTTCTAATTGGGTCTTGGTGAAACTTTTTTTTTTTTTTTTTTTTTTTTAAACAAATGTTTTTTTTGCTACTGATCAGAAGATGTAGTCTTGTTAGAACACACACACACTGACTCTTCTCCTGCTTTGAGTTCAGCAACACGAGCCCTTATTTACTTATTTGACATTTGTGTCAGACTGGACAATAGCCCATTTTTGGTGAAGGCCCAGGGAGAAAAGCTTCACAGTTCAATCAATTTTACAAACAAAGCATCCTATATACCTAAGAAAACAATTTTGCAACAGTCAAGTGTGTACAATGAATTGAATGCTGCAAGTTATGCACGTTTTAGGTGGGGCCATAACAAACCTCGTACATTGTAAGAGCAAGTCCAAGAATAATTGTCGGACCAGAAGAATGACAGTTTGGTTCATAGAAATTTATTCCTATACATATGCAAGATGCAAGGAAGGGCAATATGTATGAGGGACGATAACATTTAGAAAATTTTAAAAGGTGCGCATTATTTGAGAAGGCATGACAGGTTTTGTAAAAACAGGAATCAAGAGGAAAAGAAAAGATGGATAAGGAAGGGGCCCCATTAGTACAGGAAGGGGCCCCGTTAGTACAGGAAGGGGCCCCGTTAGTACAGGAAGTCTGAAGGGTGAGAAATGACGATATCAGGTGTTTGGAGGGGATATAAAAGACACTAGGGTGGGAAATTAGGGTGTGTTAAAATACTGGATTCTTAAATGTATTTGCAAGTCTATAAATGTTAACAAAACATGTTCTGCTTTATTTTCTACTGCTTCTTCTGACATATGTAAAATACAGCTTTTGTAAGGACTCCCAACGTGCCAGCAAATGTTCAGAACAGTCAACGCACTGGATAACATCTTATCTCTGGCAATTGGCCATAGGTGGACACTCATCCTTCTGGCCCGATTTCCATACTTTTCAGACATCTCAAGAATGAAGTTGGACTCCTCCGTGCACTGAAGGTATCCACAATATGCTCAGGTAAAAGAAAGTAACAGGTCGCTCAGGTAAAAGAAAGTAACAGGTCTTACCACTTTCAGTTGGTTTTTGGAGAATCACTAATGGCCGTGCCACCTAGTTAACATGGAGACTTGACATTTACTGCCTAGACAGATAGCAAATAGGCCAATCAGGCTGTCCCAGAATGCTCAAAGTGAAATCATAGGACACCAGCATGAGTTCCTGCCCAACAGCCCCCCCCCAAAAAAAAAATAAGTGCAATGTGTGAGTAGATATAGGGGGTATCCCACACCCCCAGGCACATAGGTAGAAGGTGTGTGTGTATAACAAAGTAAAATGGCCTTGCTCCTGGTCCTCCCAAGCCACTTAGTGTTTTTCCACTTTTTGTCTTAACACATCTGGTTCTCCAGAAATTTTTAAATAAAGGCCTTGAAAAAGCAATGAGGGTAAAGGCAGGGAGAAAGATGCGTTGCAGAACACAGAGCAGCACTGGTCTTATGTCCTGATGAGTATACTCACACCACTGTACTATGGTCATCACAGGGATCACTGCAGAACACAGAGCAGCACTGGTCTTACGTCCTGATGAGTATACTCACACCACTGTACTATGGTCATCACAGGGATCACTGCAGAACAGAGCAGCACTGCTCTTATGTCCTGATGAGTATACTCACACCACTGTACTATGGTCATCACAGGGATCACTGCAGAACACAGAGCAGCACTGGTCTTATGTCCTGATGAGTATACTCACACCACTGTACTATGGTCATCACAGGGATCACTGCAGAACACAGAGCAGCACTGGTCTTATGTCCTGATGAGTATACTCACACCACTGTACTATGGTCATCACAGGGATCACTGCAGAACACAGAGCAGCACTGGTCTTATGTCCCGATGAGTATACTCACACCACTGTACTATGGTCATCACAGGGTTCACTAATGCAACACAATTCCTTATCCATGGAACAAATACCAAACCAGCCATCCCCCCTGGTGGCCTGACCCCAAGATGAGGAAGATGTTGCTACATGCCCTGCAGGAATAGAGCAGCAAAGGAGAACAGTTATGGAAACCCAAGGACACATTACTTACTAACCGAAGAATTCTGACCTGGAATACATATTACATAGAAATAAAGGAACAATGTAACGGTATGGTGTCCTGGAATACACTGTATATAGAAACAACAGTACAGAAGGAGATGCTGTAACACAGGTAATTATCATACCATATGGCTTCTATCAGCTTCTTCATATAGTATTTTAATATTTCATATTACACTAACTGGAATATCACATAGTCTACTAAGATGTTATTTCCACTTGACTTACAAAGCCATGTCTGACCCAGCTCTGTTAGAAATGCTACATCTAAAGAAATCCCAATCCCTCCACACCACACGCTCCAGAGACCTCAACATCATTACGACAATCAACAGAACGTGCTGGAGGGACAGGTTCATAACACAGAGACTGCCCATGCTATGGGATAGACTTCCCATACATGTCAAGCAGAGCACTTCACCAGCCCTCTTCAAGAGAGATCTTGAGTGGATGTGAAATAGAAAATTCACCCCGGGGATCAGTCCACTGGCTCTACTCGACAGAGGCACTGGGAACGAATGTCAGATGGCACAATGCCAGGGTAAACCTATAGGCTAGACTTGTAAAGGCTCCAGGGCCATTAGCCTAGTACACACCTATGAACCTATAAGGACATCATCTATACTACTAATTTATGAGCATCTATACTAATTTATATCATCTATACTACTCATTTATGACATCATCTATACTACTCATTTATGACATCATCTATACTACTCATTTATGACATCACACTATCAGCATCCTTTCACTTCCACTTCAGTCTCTTCCAGTCACACATTTATGAGCACAACAAAAAAATATACAGCCAATCAGTTCAAATTGTAAAAACTACATTTTCATGAACAGTATAAGCCTTCTTGACCAAGTTCATCCTGCCCTCCAAACTTACAGTAACCTGCAACTAGTTTACTAATAGGTTCATAGGTAGGTACTAGGCTATCTGCCCAAAGGCATTTATAAGCCTAGCCAGAATGTGTTGGCTTTCACTGCCCCCTTAGATTAGTTCCCTGTGCCTCCGTCCAACACAGCCACTGAAGTGATCCCCAGAGTAAATATGTTTCTCATCCACTCGTCAAGGTTTCTCTTGGAAGAGTGCTAGTGAGGAGCTCTGCTTAATGTAGATTGGAATTCTGTTCCAAAGCATGGGAAGTGTCTGGGACAGGAATCTATCCCTCCAGCAAGTCCTTGTTTATTGTTGTGGTGAGGTTTAGATCCCTAGAGCGAGTGGCTCGAGGGGATATGGTCTTCTTTAGGTGGAGCACGTCCATCAACTCTGGGTTGGACATGACCTTGTATGTCAGGCAGAGATCACCAATGAATAGGCGATATGCAACCAAGTACAGCTGGAGTTTCTTCAGTCGAGCTGCATAGGGCATCTGTTTGAGGCCAGTGATCCTCTTGGTGAGGTACTTCTGTGGTCTTTCCAGCTGTTGCAGGTGTCTTGTAAGGTACATCCCAAATGGGCATTGTACTCTATGATGGGTCTGATGAGTGATCAGTGATGAGTAGAGGGGCACAATGACCTCTTTTGATCTGGATGCAAACCCTTTTGTGATTAGGTGGGCCACATAGAAGGATTTTCTAACCACTTTGGCAATGTGACTATCAAAAGAGAGATTATGATCTACTTGGGTCCCCAGATCCCTTATTACTTCTTCCATATTTAGGGGACTACCACTTATGTGGTAGTTTGTGGGTACTTTGTTTTTTCCAAAGGGGATGACTATGCACTTTTTGGCATTTAGCTTGAGGCCATAATTTTGACACCAGGTATCTGTCTCAGTGAGACCCTTTTGGATGATCTGCGTTAGCCAGAGAGTCAATTATAGCCCCTAGTTTGCAGTAGTCTGTGAATTTGGTCAGCCACAGTCCTCCTGTGCTTGTCTGTACCTCTGAAAAGTATATGCCAAACGGGAGGGATCCTAGGACTGAGCCCCTGGGGAATGCCACTTGTAACCGGTTTAGAATCGGGCCTAGCTCCTGCAACTCTGAGCCAGTTGGCAACCCATCTTGTGACACAGCGGTTTATGTTCAGGCTGATAGCTGCTAATCACGTCATACAAATGCATATTGTATGCAGAGTACCTTGCAAATGTAATTTGGAAACATTGCTTACCAATGACTTTTTCCAGTGTTTCTTCCATCAACTTTTAAAAGATTCTTTAATTTATATCTATATGTCCATCTTACCCATTTGAATACTGTAATAGTTAATTACCCCTTATTTAATCATGCAGAGGTTTAGCTAGGATGGGGCAAAGTGGGTAGATAAGGAACAAATTATTAGGGGGCACGATCAAGCTTCTGTGAATACCATTAAATTGCTGGTGCTGCATTTGTAGTCAGAACTGAAGCATTGCACTGCCCTGTGTGTTTTGTATGATTTAAAAGTATAGAGAAGATCCTTTTTGGGTTTTTGAAACTAAAGTATTGTAGGACTCTGTGTATGGTAAACCGTACAGCTAGAAATTTGCTACTGCTTACAAGTAGAAAAGTTTTTTTTTTTTTTTGTGCGTGCTCCTCAACTTAAAGTTGGGGGTAAGGCCTTGAACTCAAATATAGCTAGCAACATTTGCACACATTTCCTTGTGTTAACTACTATAACAATCATATTTGCACATTTTACTTGTATGTCAAAACCTGAAAAGCAAAACTGTTTCACTTTTACTGTGACAACAGAAAATGTATTATTACAGAAAACATCAAAAAAGACTGAAAATGATACTGGATTTAGGGGACACAATACAACCATCTGCATCTCTCACATATTTCTGTGCACAATAGTATTACATTTCGAAGGTTAATCCTCTCAGATTTCATTGAACATTTTTTGCATTTCTCTACATGACACTATTTTGTCTTTCCTAACTTCTTCCCCCATTGTCTTACAAGGGGATTACCATGAATTATTTTCTTTGAGGAATTTGAAGATTGACATTTGACTTGAGTTTTGATAGCTACAAGCTGCTACAAGTTTATGGTACTTTGCTTTGTGAAGCTATTTCTGTGAAAGCCATAAATGTACCAAGTTTCTACACTCTTCCTTAACAGTGACTCAGCTATAGGTGTGTAATTCGAATTACTTATGCCGGTTATGCTCATTATTATGAAGAGCTACAAAAGGACACACTGGCATTTCTGGACTGCAAGTTCTACTTTTATCAACAGACTGTGAACAGTGTAGGTCTATTACAATCCTCTCTCTGAGATACTCCTACAGATTCTTCTGCTGTGCAGCCAACTGGATTTCCCATTTACTGTAACAAATATATACATTTTTCCAAAGCTTTGCATGTATTTTATATTCTTATATTTTATTCCCCCGTTTATTGTAAGAAATATATACAGTTTCCCAAAGCTTTACATTTATTTTATATTCCACTTCGCTGATGCTCTACTAAATCTGCTTTTTTTCTTTTTTAAATACGTTTTATTGAAAGCATTTCTGAAAAACTAAATCTGCTTTTGAATTCACACAGATAAACAGACACCTTTAGGTACTGACCTAGGCTAGCTGGTTGATTGTTTTTTCTCTTCTTACAGCTTTCTCCAGGCCTTGGTCCATAGCCTCCCCCTTTTTCTTGTTCTCTTGACCTAATTCTAGTGTAAGTTTTCTAGCCCTGCCAAACCTGTTTTCTCAGTTTTCTCAGAGCCCAGTCTCTTAGCCCCCCCCCTTCTCTCGGTCTTCTAATAATCTGATTATAAGCTTCCCAACCCTGTCAATTCTGTCTATTCCCTCCCCTCTTCCTCTTGAGAACTTATTTATTCCTCCCCTGAGCTGCAGCACCATGTTTAAATACTAAAAACCTCTGCCCGACTACACTCTCTGTCACATGGGCATCCCTCAGTAGTGTGCACTTACTGCATGTCCCTCTCTAAAACCCCTGGCATAACTACATTATTTTCCTACTTCGCAGTAAACTGCAGCTCCAAACTGGTGCATAAATAATAAAAACAAACAAAAAGTTAACATTCAAACCAAAATGATAGACTGCCCTATTTCTAGTTGCTAACCTTCTCACGGATTGTTTTCTGTTTGGCGACTGCTGCTCCTCCTGGAAGGTGTAACCCACTCCATTCGGCCTTCGGGCTCACTCTGCTCCCCTACCCTGCCCCAAATCTCACCCGCCCCCACTATCTGTACTTTTATACATCCCCGACTCCTCCCCACCCAACACCCCTCCAATCACAACACACATAAGCCAAACCTCACCCACCTGTAAATCTACATCACCCCAAACATCCACCCCTCCTAGAATGCTCTACATAACATATCTTCCTATAACCCCATTTGCCCCACTAATCTCTTCTCTTACCTCACACTTTTTCCCAACCCTTGTCATAACTCTCTCACACAGTCATTTACATCTTACCATCAACCTCACATCTCATCCTAATCATCCATCTCGCATGAACTCTTTACTTCTAACTCTATTTTTTCAAATCAAAATTGCTCCCAACCCCCCCCCCTGTACTCCCCTCTTAAATGTGGTATCACAAAATCACTACTCTCACACAACCCAAGCTACCCTTGCCCAACACACTGCCTCACTCTTCTACTCCATCACATCTCTCTCTCACTAGCCAGCGACATCCACCCCAACCCCGGACCCATCTCTAACATCAATCTCACCAAACCCTCCACTCAACCCACAAAGTCCATTTGCCTTACAACACAATGCACAAATCCTAAAAAACAAAATCCCTAACCTTCATGCCTAGCTCTCCCATAACCACCCTGACATTACCGTCGTTTCTGAAACCTGGCTGAAAACCTATATAAAAGATAGTGAAATCCTACCACCAGGTTTTCAAATCATTTGCAATGACAGAGCCATCAAAAAAGGAGGTGAAGTAGCAATAAACTACCCCACCTCCCATACCATAACTCCTTACTCCAATAAAATATCAACCTTTGCCAATGCTGAAATTATAATAGGTTTACTAAAAATAAACAACCACAAGTCCATATGTATTGCTACCCTCTATTCCCCCTGGTGATATCAAAACTCTTGAAAACATCCGGTCCTGGTTCTCCTCCAATATAAAAAATGAAACCTACATACTCAAGTGATACCAACTGGAATACTATTAACTCTGAAGACCTGTCCCACACAATCTGTACAACTTTTCCCAACTAATACAATCTCCAACCAGACCAAATAAAGATAATACCCCTGGTACCATCATTGACTGGATCCTAACAACACACCCAAACCTTAATCACCAAAGCCAGAACATTACCGGATCCTCTCAGTGATCACCTACCAGCCTTCACCAACCATCTCCCATCTCCAATGCATAAACACCACTACATCCAAACCCACAACCTCTCCTCTTTCAACCTTCTAACTTTCTCCAAATGCTTAAAGCATACTGACTGGTCCCCTCTAAAAACCCTTCCTCTACATGATGCAGTTTCCTACTTTAACCACTCATTCCTAACCCTTCTCAATCAGCAAGCCCCCCCCCCCCGAACCAAACTTATCAAATCCAATCCCTGCCCATGGTTATCAAAAGATACTAAACTAGCCTTGCACCAAAGGGACAAAAAAATGGAAAAAAATATCAAAAACATAAAAACTCTAACACCCTCCTAGAGTATAACAAACCTCTGCTAAAATTAAAGACCGCAAAGCCCACTACTACAAACTCCAGTCCTTGCAGTCAACAAATCCAAAAAAATTCTGGGACTTCATCTCATCCATGCTGCATCCTGGCAATAAAGAAACCCCCTGCCCAGACCCCAATGTTTACAACCTTGAAACAGCCAGCCAGTTCCACTCATTCTTCATAGACTGCATAGCTAAACTATCAACCTCCTTCCCACCCCTCCTCCTCCTCCACAAAACCCACTCCTGCTCCAACCACCACCACATCCTTCTGCCTCAAGCCCATCCCCACAAGCACTATAAAAAGACTTCTCCTTCAACTCAAACCCTGTCGCAATGCACCTCACAACCTTCCACTCCCACCTTCCTCAAACAATTCTGCAGACAGTATTGCCTATTCCATCTCTATTCTTATAAATAGATCCATACAAGAATCCTACATCCCTTCTACCTGGCACCATGCTTGCATCATCCCCCTCCACAAAGGTGGCAAAAATACTGATACCACCAACTTCAGGCCTATTGCCATCCTTTCCCCTCTTTCTAAAATACTAAAGAAAACAATACAAGCACAACTCGTAGCACACCTAACACTAAACAATCTCCTCTCCCCTACCCAACATGGCTTCTGCCCTGGCCACAGCACCACGACTGCCTTTCTTTCCTTTCTTGAAACCATAAACCACGAATGAGACTCAGGCAAGTTCATATCCACACTATTCCTAGATCTGTCGAAGGCCTTTGACACCATCTCACACACCCTACTTATACCCCCAACTCTCCACCCTACACCTCTCCCACCATTGCCTGGTTTTCCACCTACTTGTCCAACCACCAACAAGCTGTCCAATGGAAAACGTCAACCCCCCCCTTCCTTCCCACACCCACAAGTGTCCCAGAAGGTTCTGTTCTTGGCCCTCTTCTCTTCAACCTATTAATAACTTTCACCAATCCATCCCAGACTTATTTATCATCCAAAATGCAGATGACTCAATCTGGTCAGCCTTCTCCCCCTCCAAGCAAAAACACAACTAGCCTTCTCCAAAACAGAAACCTGGATACAGACTAACCATCTGACACTAAATGCAAATAAAACCAAACTAAAGTTTTTTTCTCCTACCAAAAACTCCATTGACAAATCAACATTCACCACACAGAGCCAAAACACCACCCTCCTTGAAATTGTTCCCAACACCAAGATTCTTGGCATCATTATTGATGAACTAAAATTTGACACCCATATCCACTCCACAATCAGGAAAATCCACCAAATGTTAGGTCTAGTCTATAGGCACAACCACTTCCTAGCCCCTCTACCCGTCAAACTCTTGCATCCACCTTCATACTCCCCTCCCTTATGTATGGTGTCCCCCTTTTTACCAAGCTCCATCTTGGCCTTCGGTCCAAACTTGAATCCTGCTACCACAAGATCTCCAAATTTGCAACCAATTCAAAAAACTCATCCCACCACTGCCACTCCCTCCTCACCCTCAACTGGCTTGACCTACCTACCTCAGTTACCCTACAACTCACCATTGCCCACAAGCTCATCTTTAAACCTGCCAACTGCCCAGCTCTCACTACTTCCTTAAAACCTTACATTCCCAACCGCTCACTCAGATCCAAAAAACAAAATCTCCTTCAGGTCCACAAACCTGCATGACCTCCTGGCCATCTACTGCTGTCCCCACTCCTTAGCTAAACAGTGGAACTCTCTAACCACACATCTACTCAACCTACCTAACCATACAAATTTCAAATCTCAACTGCTCTCTCATCTTTCTTCAAAATGGGAATGCCCTTGCCACGCTCCAACTTAAACCCCTCCTCCCCTCATTCTGCCTTGCACCGACTCATCCAACTACCTCTACGATTACTTAATCCCACCCAAAACGTATCACTCCCCTACTAAAAACTAATTTTCTCTCCAATATCTATTGTACTATACTCTCCAATCTCAAATATACTATTACCCTCTCCATGCATATTTTCCTAACCTAAAAATGGCTAGTAGCTATACATTTTGAAATGTTAAACCTACAATTGAGTTTATAACAAAAATATTCACTTTATGTAAATGTTGAAATTTCTGTATTGAATTAGGTCTTCATTTTTGTAACATTGTGACAAGCCAATTGCAAATATCATGGAGCTTATCTGTAAATGTTTAATTAGCTGTATGCACTATGTCCTTTTGTAACATTTGAAATGTAACTTGCAATTATTTTGGAGCTTTTCTCCCTGGGCCTCCACTGAAAACGGGCTTTTCTTGGCCCAGTGGACTTCCTCGGTCATCAAACTTAAATAAAATAAATTTCATATAAAAATATGCATGCAGGCAATGACTGCAAATACAGAGTGCACAAAGAGCTGTACTAAAGGGAAGAAACACAATGTAATAAAGGAAAAAAAAAACTATGCTTGCATGCTGCGTTCCTTTAATGACTAAGGCAGTAAATACCCTGTGATTCAGTAGTTTTCCAAAGACCTTATCAGACAACTTCCTACCCACTTGGAAACGTATGCTGCTGAGGTATTTCAAGTTAAACCAGAGTCATATGCTGCATTTCCTATTGGTACTAATAAATACCAAAGTTACAGGCTTCTGAAGGAAAACCACCGAGCCACCACCAGGGATTAACAAAGCTAAACATCAATGATTCATTAAAATAAATAACCAGTTCCATTCTAGTCAGGGCACACTTGAACTTGAAATATACTGCCACATGCATTTTCTTCTGATTAAATCAAAAAGACTTAATTTACATGAATTCACAGTTCATATTTGATAGTCAGCAAAGATATAAAATAAATCTTGCCAGCTAATGGTACATTGTCTGGGTTCATTGATAAACAGAAAATCCCTATTTTATCAAGAGAATGGTAACCTGTGCCAAGAAATAAATGGCTTACGAATGTGGCTGCTTGCCCTCCTTTTTATACCTCCACGAAAGATTTTACACTGAGATGGTTCAAACATTCAGAAGTACAAGCCAGCCTAGCATGTAAGCGATTTCATTAGAACCTTCACCAAGAATAAAGCTTTAAATTTGTCAGCAAGACAGTTTTCATCTGTCTACACTGCTTTCCTACAGCTTATCCCAGGCCTCTAGTGCTGTTATAGCCATTGCTTTGTTTCTCTTTTTTAGGCTATGGCATTATACTGCTTCAAACATACAGCAAGAAAAAAAGAAACCTGTAATAAGCTGCAGGAAGGCCAAATTTAGGGCAGCGTGAAATTCACATAATCATCGGTTTGAGGAACAGACAACAAAAAAGCCAGATGTGCTGTTTGTGATTATGAATGTATTATTATACCTAACCACAACACAAAAGACCTAGTTATCTGGCCAAGTCTGAATAGTTAAGCTGTTTCTTTAAAAGTTCTGTGGCTGTCCAGTTTTGAAAAAAAATGTTTGCTCACACAAGTCCAGGAGTTGTAAAACATAATGTGAAGATGAGAAGCTCAGCCTAAGGGTGGCCTTTTGTACCACATATTTTAATTCCTGCTTGAAATGAAGACTCATTCTATACATTTTTAAAATCCTATGCATGTAATTTGACATTATATAGGGCCTCATGTTTAGTATTAAAGCCAGGCAAAGTCTGTTTTCAGTGCAAATTATGTTTGTTTTCCCACCTATAAAATAAATTCAAACCTTTAAGAATTTCATACAACATACTTTTATTTGAAAATTAAAATATAAACTGTCCATGCAACAATTCTGGTTTATGAAACTTGAACACTCAGGTCTCAAGCACTAAATATATTCTTTCTCCAGTTTTTCATTTTCTGTAGCAAGTTCTCATTTTGCACTAAATTTAAGTTGTTCATTATACTTTTTCTCTGATCATTACCAGCCTTGACCGTAGAGATTTCCAAGGTGCACTATTGAACCATCTGATCTCCCATGCTGCCTTGGCATTAACATCTCAAACCATGTAATGGAAACTCCTTTTAAACAAGCGAACACCTTTTCAGTAACAGCATATATCCAGGTACCGTGACTGACAGCATGGTGACAAAAGGCAGTTATTTATGGCTGGCTCAGACTTTCAATGTCCAGCCACACTACGCCAAATTCATGCTAGACACATCTGCAATGTGAAATGCTCACTGGGCAGCCCATTAATACCCCCCCCCCCCCGCAGAGTTCTTGCAATACATGAGCTATCGCTGAACCCATCTTTTGTGAGAAGTTAGCCTGCTCGGTTTCACTTCATCCTTCTATACAAGAGCATTTTCTTCCTTGACATTGACAGTGTAACAAAACTGCCTTCCTATAAAATATCACTGTTGCACTATTTAAATAAATAACTTTACAGAGAAAGCATCATAAACTTAATAAAGCACTGCAAAACACTTGCACTTCTGCTGTAATTAAAGTTTTCAAACAAATGACTTTTAGCATAATTTTACTTTGGTTATTTGGTCAAAAACACCACACCTTAAAAATACATCCCACCCCCACTCTGTATAAAAATGGATACCTTAGACTTGAGCAATGGGGCCCTTGGAGATGGGAAAGGAGCCACGCTTCATGCACGTGCAATACAATACCTCTTTAAATTCTGGGGCCCTTGGAGATGGGGAAAGGAGCCACGCTTCATGCACATGTGCAATATGATACAACTTGAAATTAGGGTTGCCACCTGTCAGGAATTTTTCCGTGAAGGTCAAGAAATCAAGAGTCTCTATCAGAAAATGTCAGGAAATTCAGTTTTTGGTGAACACTTGTCCGATACCTTGAAGCATTCTGAGAGCTAACATATTTCTGAAGTGCATTTTCCAAAATGTAATGTTTCACTGGATGTCCTATTTGCATTTAAAATATTTTGACAACAGATTTTGCTGGATTTAAATGTCACCCTGGTTTATGCGAAATGTGAGTGAACATTAGCAGACAAACCAGTTCATGATGCAACTTGTATGAAAATGTCCTGTTTCAAAAGAGAAACGTATGCCTTCTAATTAAATTACGTTCTGTGCCAATAGACTTACACATGCTTATTGTACTCAGTATGAAAAATATTGTACATCCGAATAAACCCTAGCTACAACACGAAAAAACACAAAGAAAAGAAGCAGCCAAACTGGATTATAAAACTCTTCTTTACTGAAATTCAAATCCTGGTACCTCGGCCTTCGCCTTCACAACCCTAGCTACATTCAGGAAAACGTTCAAGTACGCGTCACTGCAAAGAGTTGGAAATCTGCATTCTTCTTCCAGTTTTCATTTGTCCAGTATGATTTTCACAACCCAGTGCTTACCCAAATAATAGTCTCAACAAACACCAGTTGCCAAAATTACAAATATTTAACATGTGAAGCATGTTTATACAATTACATATCTGCTGCATTTAATACCGTTACCGTTTCTTCAACACTGTTGCTAGTAAAATTAACAAGTTTGAAAGAGAAACTCTGCACTCTTACTGACTAAAATGGATTGGGCTGTGGACAAAGCAAAGGGTGGGGATTTTGTTAGTTATTCGCCTCTACCAAAGGTGGCAGCTCTACATTACATCTGTTTGTTTAAAGGTAAGTTTTCAGATTGGACCAGGTTTAGAAAATCATATGGATACTAGCGATATCTACAAGGAATTACAAAAACAGACCATGGCAATAAAGCATAAAATGGTTTGCATGGAATTATAGTACTAGTAAATTAAAGCAGAAAACTGTCATAATACATTGGGAACAGCTTCCGTCTGAAAGGAATCTCCATCCTTCAAGATAATTAATTTTACCCCACAGTTATTTTTTTGTCTACAATGCATTTCACTGCTTCCGAGTTTCTGACTTTCCATTGCCCAACCATTTGGACTGAAGAGCCCTCCATTTCCCAACCATTTGGACTGAAGAGCCCTCCATTTCTCCAGATTCAAATCTCACAGTAGAAAGGAATACATGTTTCAGTCAGCAAGCTGGACAACATGCTTCATATATCTCATTCACTTCAATGGAGCTCAAGAAGTTTGCACTGTAACTGCCTCAATTATGTCCTCACATTTCAAACAAATGTTCCCATCTCTGGAACCAGAGGGGTTACGAAAAAAGTATAAATGGCAAAACTCTTCAGCGCAAACTATTTTTATAGTGGTAGCATTCTTTAGTTTCTAGGTCTTGAACTGAATTCTATAAGTCACAGTAAACACAGTAACTATTACATTTGTAATATTTTGTAAACATATAATATCTCAGCAACCACTCAAATTACACACATACTGTCAGCAGCATTGTATTCATCTAGCTGACAACTTTCATATGACACAAAGGAGTTCTGTGCGAGTTACCTGGTTGTTGAGATATTTAGAAAAATACGAAAATTATATCTATATAAATTAATGTCAGAAAAAGGTTAATATCTAATTACCTGCATTAGAGGTAAAATATTAACACAGTTGAGTTTGCCATTGTGGAAGCTTTAATGGGAAATATTTTAAAATCTTGTACATAGCATGGTTTTAGAGTTATTGATGCAAATATGAACAAGCAATATTTGACTCCTAGAGGCGTTAGTAGGAGTCAACTGCAGATGCACCTGGATGTGTCACTTGGACGTAATGAGCTAAATTGTTCACTGTTGGGTCAGTGCCCACAACTTCTAAAAGTGTGTCTTGCATAGAACCAAAGTGTTATAAAGTACACAACAGCTAAAGTGAAACTGTTTTCACCCAACACAAGTCATCAGATAAATGTTGAGATAGGAATGTGTTGCATTAAGACAGGAAGGGGTTGCTCTGGGACACTATAATATATATATATATATATATATATATATATATATATATATATATATATGTATATGTAGATAGATAGATATAGTTTACTATTAAAATTTCTAAAGTTAAAAAAAAAAAAGTACTTATAAGCGAAGTGTTTCGCTGAAAGTACACAACTCAACAGCCCTAATGTCGAAAAACAGCTGTTAAGGCTGAAAATGTCAAACACGACATTTTCGGCACATAACAATCCCACCCTTCCTGTAACTCCCTAACTAGGAAACCTACCTTCCCATTTATGCAGGGGGCAAGACCCCCTCTGCCCCCCACACCCCCCAACTATATATTCCAACTCTGAGATCGCACTACAGTGAGGAAAGGGATGTATTTCCCTTACCGCATTGTACCGCGATCCCTGTATCTAATCGAATGCTATATTTGCGAATGCACAGACCATTCGCAAATATTCCATTCGATTACGTGGCCGGCATACATATGAACTACTCGAACATCTGTAGTTCGAATAGTTCATAGGCATGCAATGCTACGCCGATGATATATACAAGGAGTAAGAGCTCTCATTTTGACCAGAAAAGTGTCATCCAAGTGAAACAATTCAAAGAACTAATAAGGCAGAGGAAAGTTGTTGTATTCAGTGTTTTTAAAGTAATTGTCAGACATGGATGAATAAAAGCTTCTACACTGGCATTATAATTTTCATTGCTAATAAAATAGGTTGGAAGCTCTGGAATTGTGTAAAGGTTCTAACAATTAAACCCGTTGGTTATCTACTTTATACAGAAGGTTTGATTAAATCAAACATGAAGGGCTTCTTAAAAGCTTAGAGTTAACAAAAATCCGAGTGAGTGTAAAAGAAACACTGATGCTATTTTCAGGGTCAGCCTAAAAGGCCAGTAACTCACAGTACCATCACGGTGACTAAATGTACAAAAGAAATACTTCATTATGCCGGTATTAATGGGACACGATGGGTATTGTAGAAATAAGACGGGAAAAGAAAATCACATCAGTGTGAACGTCTAAAGGATGGCAATTTTAGGGTATAAAAATAATGTAACAAGTGACGATGATGAAGCAGCGTTGCACAGTACAGGAGTTTACTTCAATCTGAACTTTTTTGGGGAATGAAGTCCTCTAAAAATTATTTTTATAAGAAAATGCAGAAACATAAGCAAATATGTTTTGGTAGCATCAAAACATTATTCTAATGCGACAAAAAATCAAAAGCAAAGATAACGCATTTATCATCCATGCTTAACATAAAATGACAAGCTACTAAAAATGGTACTGCCAGATGACCATGTTGTAAAACACAGACTACCCTTACTGTATATAGGATGCTACCTAAAACAATGGCATTCATGGGTGTTTACTAAGCTAATGACCACAAGGGTCTTTTTATGTCCAGCCATGCATCCCAAATCTCTGACAAGTTCTGATATCCTTGATTGGTGTAAGCAGGGCCTTGGAGATGAACCATTTACAGGTTTACCTGTGTCCATTAGAGACATACGTGCCAAACCAGGGATGAGTTTCTGGTCTCCCATCCAATTGTCCAAGTTGCACTTGAATTGGGTTAGGGAGGAACTCTGCTTCACAAATATGGGGAGCATGTTCCAAAGACATGGTAATCTCTGCGATACATACCTCTCTCTCCAGCAGGTCCTATGTATATCATAGGCAAGGTTTAACTCTTTAGAATGGGTAATTCTGGTGCTGTTTGTTTTGTGAATATGCAGGAGGTCCAGAGTGGGGTCTGTAAATCCCCTGTATGCCAGACATAGATCTCCCCTCTAAAGTCTGTAGGAGGCAGAATACAAGAAAAAAGCCTTGAGCGGTCTGGATAGGATGCATTACTTGCACCCCGTATTCTTTTGGTGAGGAACCTCTGTGGACGTTCCAACTGTTGGATAGGTCTGGTTAGGTAAGTACCAAAGGGGGCATTGTACTCCACGACAGGTCTGATGAATCCAGAATACAGTGAACAACGACTTCCTTGGACTTAGATGCCATACCTTTGTTTATAAGTTGCACAACATAGAATCATTTCCTCACCACTGTAGACATGTGATGATCAAAGGCTACATTACTGTGTGTGTCCCTAAGTCCCTGACTACTGGGTCAACTCTAAGGGGTGTGTTGTCAATATGATAGTTACCAGGAATGGATGACGTCCCAAAGGATAATATTATGCATTTCTTTGCATTTTGTTTTAGTCCATGGTTCTGCTCAAAGGATACCATTATGCATTTCTTTGCATTTTATTTTAGTCCATCGTTCTGACACCAGTTGTTCGTCTCGGTCAGCACCTCCTGGAGAACATTTGTGCAAGTGTGAGATTCAAAGGCAGCTCCTAATTTGCAGTCATCTGCAAATTTAGTCAGCCAGAGACCATTGGCCTTGACTTCTGAGAAGGAATTGCCAAAAAGGAGCAGTCAAAGGACTGATCCTCGAGAGACTCCACTTTTGACTGGCCTCTTTGTAGAGGTAGACTCACCAATTCTAACTTCCTGGGTCCCATCTGTCAGCCAGTTGGCTATCCACTGGGTGACATACGGGTTTGTAACCAACCTCTTGAGCTTGTCAACAATGCCCGAGTGGGGTAGTGTGTCAAATGCCTTGCCCAGGTCAAGGTAGGCAGTGTGAATGATTTTGTCCTCATCCATTGCTTTAGTGCTTTCTCAAATAAGCCCACCAGGTTGAGTAGGCATGATCTGCTCTTAAAACCAAACTGGGTTGGGTACAGTGTCTGGAGGTTTAGTATCTCTCTATTGATCATTTCCAAGATAATTCTTTCCATGACTTTACATACAAGACTAGTGAAGACTTATTGATATGTAAATTCCAGGGTCTGTAGATAACCCACCTTTGTGCAGAGGTATGACTGTTTCCTCTCTCCATTCATGAAGCTCAATTAGAGGCTACAGTTAAATATTTAATTCCAGAGGCCCTGATGGGTCATGTTTCATGCTATTTAGAAGGCATCCTGGGATACTGTCCGAGCCCACTGATGCAGTGTTCTTGGTCTTGGAGAGAGAATTAAGGACCTGTTCACTAGTGATAGTAGGGGGAGTTATATTTAATGACATATGAGGGAAGTTTGAGGGGTGAAAGAGGAGTAAAGTTGGAGCTGAATTTTCAGCCAGAAGGTTTGCTATATCTTCTGGCACAGTATAGGTGGCTCCATTTACAATGAGCTCTGCACACAATGGTGTAATGCCTTTGAGGTTGCGAACATAGCTAAAGAATGCTTTCTGGCTGTCCTTGGCCTGGGAGGCCAAACTTACCTCATATTTGGCTTTGGTAGACTTGTCCTCAGAGTTATTTGTTTAGTTTGAGGAGTGCTGTTATCCTGCTGGGTGCTGCACCTCCTAATTTTTCCATGATTTTCTTCCTCTTGTTATACAGCCAATTGATTTTGTGATTCTACCAGGGTGGCTTTTTTATTGAGTTACTTCTGTACTTCTTCCTGGGGGGTAAAGCTGCCTCTATGCAGCTATTAACATGCTTACGCATGGCTTCTGTGAACAGTTCTGCATAGACAGAAGTGTTCTCAGGGTTTATGGGGGCTTGCAATTTTGCCAGGTTCTCGCTTAATACCAGGAGGCTAGCCTTAGAATAGTTCCTGGATATTGCAGGTTTAGCTGGGGGTCCAGGTTTTATTTTTATTTCAAAGGAGACCATTTTATGGTCTGACCTTAGCAGGGAAGGCATTACAGTATGGGGTGTTCAGCAGTCTCCCATATTAGTGAGGACCAGATCCAGTATGGTTGCACCCCTGGTTAGTATACTGACTATCTGATCCAGGGAGTTTGTGTTTACAAAATCCAGACATTTCGGTGCCTGTGCATTTGGTGCTGTATAGGATTCCCAGTTAATAGTGGGGTAATTAAAGTCCCGCATGGATATAGTATTGGGTTGGATAGTTGGTGTTTCTAAGTTTAAACACATGGTATGGGTTTCCTGGGTCAGACGGGGACCTATAGTTTGCAAAGAAGTGGTAATGGATTTTACCTCTGGGGATTTGAACATGGAGTAGCTTAAGTGCATTGTCCTGTTTGACCAGCCTTGAAGTACATTTAATTTTTGATGTAAATAGAGGCACCTTCACCTTTAGTCACTGCCTGTGAAGTAGCTGGCCTAAATGTGAGGAAGACATTATAACCTTGCACTGTTGCTGTGCTCTCTGCAGCTTTAAACCATGTCTCAGTGACTGCACAGACATTAGCATTCTCTAGGGTAAAGAGAGCTTCCAGGGGGTGGAGTTTTTGTTTAGGCTCCTAGCACTGACCAGTAATACCTTTAGATTTCTTGGTTTTGATTTGCTATGTCGGAAGTACTTTCAGTTTGGCATTGCCTAAAAAAGGCACTATGGGGGAAGATAATGTTTTAGCTATTATTTTAAACCCTAGAGGGGAGCGGTGCAGACCATCCCTGGCAAAAGTAGTATGGTCTGTTGACCATCTCCTTCCACGCTGACAAATATTGCACCCCCTTGGAATGACACCAGAAACTAAGCCAATTATTAAAGTTAATCATCTTTTGTTCATATTGTGGCATCACCCTTGGACAAGGTAAAATGCTGCTCAATGCTAGGCTCATAACAGCCTGAGACACATATTCCAAGAGCTCCATGATGTCTCACTTCATATAGTCTAGGGAGGTACGTCTCAGGTCATTTACTCCCACATGGACTATGAACGAATCATACTGGTAATTGTGGTCCCGTGACCTGAGTGCATGCGTAATGCGGCAGATCCTAGCCTCTGATAAGCAACTGACTAACTTTATACTTACTCAGCCTGGTGGGAGGGACATCAGTGTCTCTCACTAGGTATAACACAAACATGGGAGAGATGGCACACCAGTTTTATTTATATATTCATTTTTTTTTTTTATTTCATTTGTTAACCAGGAAAGTGGATTGGTCGAAAGACCATTTATGGTCATGATCTATGCAACAACACCACAAGTAGACAATGTACAGGGACAATTTTAATGTAGCCAATCAAATAGCATGATGGTAGGAGGAAAAGGAATTCCCAGAGAACTCATGCAGACATGGGTAATGCAAATACCACAAAGTCAGGATTGAACCTCAGAGTCTGGACCGCGTGAAGCAGAAATCTTACAATTAAGCCATCTTACTTAGATGACATCAGTGGTACACAAGAGGAAGGATATAGCTACTAAATATATACAGGTCAGAGAGGAAACACCAGAACATCATGAAATAAATGGGAGGAGGAGTACATCAGACAAATAATTTTCTTTGAAGCATTAAGGACCACCAATGCAGCCACTTTAAATTTTAGCTAGATACTTGGCATAGTTCATGCAAACAATTAATGAAAGGAAACGGGAAACTTTGGAAATACAGCAGACTAGTGAACAAATATCCAGATATTACAATGTGTAAAGCAGAAAACAACAAGTTTACAACATAGAAACCGAGACCTGGAAAAGAAAATCTCCTCCTCGCTTTATTAGGTGGAATAATCCAGAATTAGATTATAAAAAACAGAATATCCCAAGGCCTTTTATCAACAATCAGTGAAGGACATTTTATCTTTAAAAGATCCCCTGCAGAACAATTTGCTTCACAACTTTGATGTAATTTGACTACTTATTTACTGTTTGCAATTTCCAGCTATTTTCTCATTTGACCAAGACATGTTTTGCAAATATTGCATAGTTCTCTACTTACTGGATTATATATTTTTGCTCTAAATATTTTAAGAATGATAAAACATATTAACCTAAAAAAATTTCAGCAAATTATTTATACGACTAAGTCATGTTCTCATTGTTGACACGCTTCTAACAATGATATATATATATATATATATATATATATATATATATATATATATATATATATATATATATATATATATATACACACACACACACAAACACACCAGTCACCCAACAGAATTATGCATCAAAATCATCAAAACACTCATTTAAACCAATGCTCAACACCCCACAACACAAGGTAGAATTAAATATTGGATTATAAATGTGTAAGCATAATACCGCCTGTATTACAAGTTCTCATAACTAGACTTAGTACTGCTCATGTGATTTGCATCTCACCGGCCCCTCCCCCACATAGACCATACATTACTACAGTAACTAAACTGCTTCCTCAGGCCTCACACCCTGCAGTTAAATTTATACATCCTGAAAAAAAAGTACAAACAAAGAAAGCAAAATTCAATTTATATCCAATTCTCTCTTCATTTAAGTTCACTTCACACCTTACAGGAAACTTCACAAAGCAAGTCAAGCTTACAAAAAACATATCTCAATAGTCAGACCTACTGTAAGGCCCAGCAATGATTTTAACTGCTCCATTTAACCAACACAATAAAGTTACCCCACATGCATGTATATAAAAAGCTTGCAGCACAGGCTACATGTCATGAAACAAAATCCATTATACATTATATTTTCAAGTGGGGAACTCCTACTGTCATGCGATACACAAGTTACCCTTTATTTATTACTTAATATTCCTGAATCTCCATCTTACTGCAAAGGAAAACCAAATGCATTTCAATTAAATAGCTAAAAACATGACACATCCACATTGCTGTCGGTCTGTCCTAGAACCTCCTTGCATACAGGATCAAGAACCAAATAATGAAAAACTAAACCTCACTAGCAAATCTACGTTGCTCAAAGCCACCACATGAATTCCACACACCTCTCCACTGTAAAGGCTTCCAGTCCACATCAGTATAAACACGTCAATGACCAATAGTCAAATACCACTGATTATTGAACAAATCACGCATATGTCCTTCATTATCCACACCACTGCTTAGCAACTCACATCTTCAGACCATATTTAACTAATGGGAACATTTGAAAGCTCTCATATATGTAACTCAGTTTACCATGAAAGTTTTGATGAGCTAACAAAACAATGCCACCGACATCTGCAAGGCAGCACCAGCTATATTCTCATCTCGACTTGAAGTGGACGGAAAAGCTGAATTTGATTAAAATAGCCATGTGGTCCGCTAGCATTCTGATGTTTTAATTACTAGGATGTCAGTCTTGTAGGTCTCCAACTGGCTCAAATATCTTACAAATACCAATTGATCTACGCTGTTCAAACAATCTACTGTAGATGCTATTTTCTATTGACTTTTGCAAAAAGAAACTATTTTAATACATTCATTGAGAGACTAGAAAAAACGCCTTTCCTTATGAAAGGCAGCAAGACTTCCTGAAGATCTTCAAAAATTTTAACAGTCATTTAATACAATTTATTCTGACACCAGATACATCCCACATTTCCTTTGCATATTAATCAAGCATACAAGTAGTGTAATACCCCAGGCTTGAACCAAACTGTTGGCCATCCATCTGGAAGATTTATGCCCCCTTCAGCTAAAATTAATTTCTAGGACAGGACATTGCACTGGCTTCTTAAAGTTTTGAAACAAAGGTGCCAGAGTGAGCAGTAGAAACACCATAAGCCCAACACAAAGAACAAAATGATCCAGAGACTACCAAAACCCAATCTCTTTTACTGTTAAGCGCTTTCTTCCCCAGTGTGAACCTTTGGGGACTTCTTCAGAACAAAAGACAAGAAACATACCCCTTCAGGTCAACACCTTTTATACACAGTTAAGCAACTAATTAACCAATTAAACAAAAAATTAAAAGACCATAAAATGCTTCTCTCTTTTCGAATGTACAGTAAAAAACTTACATTTTAAATAGACAGTGTTGAATTTTACATTGTTTATAAAAACAATATGAAATGGAGCATTCAAATCATTAAAGCCCTTTTTCTTAAAACAGGAACCAGGGAAATATGATCATTTAACCCAGGCTCAACAGTAGCATTTAACCTGATGATCCAATAAAGCTCTCTGAGATCAACCTGAAGCTCCCACCAACCACCTCTAAAATTACGTGGGACAACTTCAAGGATACCAAACTTAAATCGTGTGTCTCCCTTACAAACTAGTGTGTGCCTGTATAATGTGCTATTCATGTTCCCCTTAGTAATAGCACAGAGATGTTCATATATTCTGGTCTTGAAATTCCTTTCAGTTTTGCCAATATAATAATATGAACATGTTGGCAAACTGAAATGTATACAACACCTCTTGTGTAACAATTGCCCTTATGTAGGGGAATACCACTACAATGGCCTGCTATAAAAGCCACATCACTGTCCAGAATGAAAGGGAATCTATTACAGCGACCACATCTAGTGGTGCCTTTGATGGCCATATTTCTGGGCAAGAGAGTATGCTCTATCAAATATTTAAAGCTATTCCCACTTTGTATACAAAAGCTAGGTAAATCACCTGATGTATGAAAGACAGCAATATTCCCTTTGAATATGTGCCAGTTCCTTTTGATGATGTCCCTCAATGCACATTCACCTAAACCAAATGGAATGACCATACTCGTGTCAAAACTTGCCCTTCCAGTGTATCGGTTACTCATTTTGTGGATGGTCTCACCACTGCCCAATAAGGGCTTATATTTTGAACCCCATCCATTCACCATTTCCTTTGCTACTTTGTCAAGAAGCCCTTTAGGGTAACCCCTTACCCTGAACATTTCTGTAATATTGGACACTTCTTCCAAAAATGTGTCCTGTGTGGAACACATTCTTCCAGCCCTGACCAGCTGTCCTTTACAGATATTTCTCTTCATATGAAAGGGATGGCTCAAAGTCTAGGTAGCTGTTGGAAAATGTATCCTTTCAAAATATTCTAGAAGCAAATCTTTTGTTATTTATGTCCTTAGATATGGTCACATCCAAATAGTCAATTTTATCACAGGAATGTTTAAACTGTGAATTTAAAAAAGGGACATATCTGATTGATATAGTCCAAAACTCCATTAAGATCCACATTCGGGTCATTCCGTAGAATGAAGACATCATCCATAAAATGATACTAGGTAAACCATAGTGGTTTATAGACACTTGTAAAGCTGTATTTCCTTTCCCATGCATAAAGAACCAAGTTGGCATATATGGGAGTGCATGTGGTCCCCATAGCTACACCTTGTACTTGTCTAATTATTTTACATTTGAGGGTGAATTTTATAGACCAGATGTGGTCCATAACTGCAATCAGAAAGTTCAACATGGTGTCAGAAAATGTAGAGAATTCCCTAACAGCTTCATAGAACAAGTCCAAACCCTCCTTGTGAGGGATGGAAGTAAATAAATCAACAATGTCTACAGTAGAAAACATAATATTGTCATTATACCAAAGCTCATTAAATTTGGACAAAAAATCCCAGGAGTCCTTTAGCAAATAAATCAACAGAATTAATATCTTTTAAAATTCTGTCAACAAATGTGCATTGCGTGTGTCTGGAACTATTGTGTGCAGATATAATAACCCTAAATGGTGGTTCTTCTATGCACTTATGCACTTTGGGAATACCAAAAGCTGTTGGAATAAGTGGGTGCTCAAATATCAGAAAGTTGCATAAATCCTCCGAGATGGCTCTTTGTAGTAAGGAATCTTCTAAAAATTATTTAATTTTTGTGTGTGCTAACATAACTTCACTTTTAGATGAAGTCTGGTATTTCTCACTGTCAGCAAAAATCGTGGTAAGGTTGTTAACATAGTCAATGCTACTAAACACCACCACCGCCACCCCCACCCTTGTCGGGTTTCATAATTCTCAGCATTTTATTTGTTCTAAGTTGTTTGAGTAATGCATGCTCTTCCATATGGAGGTTAGAATATTTGTCAAATTTAAAGTATTTAAACTCTGTTTGGATATCTACTTCACAAGATTTTTCAAATGCTAGCATAAGTGGGTGTAGTGGTGGATTAAAACAAGTTTTTTTTTTTTTCAGTTTAAAATTTTGTTTAAAGGACAAGAATTCCCTAGTAAGGAAGAAAATTTTAAAGTTTAAATTTCCTGGTATATAGTTTCAATTCTGTGATGGCATCAACCGCGTTCAATCTAAATGTAGGGGACAAATTTAAACCCTTTTCTAAATAAAGAAAAATAGTTTATGTCTAAAACCATCTCAGTATAGCTGTAAATCTTAAACCCTTCAAGAGAGGCACATTTGTCTTCATTAGTAAGCAAAATATTTGATTGCACATCACAACAAACTACCTGTGTTTGTTTCTGTACCCCCTGTTGTTGCTTCTTTGTACACAAGTCTCTCCTAAAATGCCCTCTGTCTGTTTTTATTTTCTAAACGTTCTGATCTTCTCAATGTGGGAATATTAGCTTCATATTGATCTACACACACTGGTCATAACCATTTATATCCTTTTTCTATGTGGCTGTCATTACTTGATGGTAACAAATGCTGGTCATGCCCTCCTGTTGTAGAAGACTGTTCAAAACCAGTTTGTAGTAACCCAATGAACCAACTCAGTAAAAAATACACTTTTTTTAAATAATCATTTTCATCCCTTAAAAATGTCTTGCTTTTATGCTCTAAATTCATCTTTACATTGGTTATCAACTTTTTCAAAAATTCTTTCATATTGCACCTTATTAAAATCAAATAAATCATTTGTGAGCAATACATTCATCTTATCCAAATCATCAAGCATAATTTTAATGCGCTTATTTGTTTTAATAATAAATTCCATTAACTCTAAGCCAAAACGATCAAAAAGAGCAAAAAGTTGGTCAGCGTCAATTATTGACATCCATACCATTAGGAAATTTATATAATCTAAGGCCTTTAGGTACATGCCTTTTCTTAATACTTTCTTGTATATACAAATTATCACATTGTATGGCATGTACCTTCAACATTAAATTCTCAAACTCCCTCATGGTGGAATTAAAAGGTTTGTGTTAAAGTCCAGCAACATGCTGGGAGTCTCTTTCAGGAAAAGTAACGTCCCCATAATACTTTCTTTTGAAAGTTAAAGAAGATGAACAGCCGCCTGCTGTCTTTTGTTAGAATTTAGCTGGTTTTCTGCATTTATTTAATACCTGCACTTTAAAGTTTGTCTTTTTGTTGATTTAACTGTTGAGGCGGCTCACTCAAGTGCGCTAGCCTGTGTAAAGCATTTACTGTGCATTTTCTGTTTGTCTTGTAAAAAAAGAAAAAAAACAAAAAAATGTCCTTGTTTTCCCGCCTTTCCTGAGCTAGAATAGTCCCTAATACAGGTATTGCTGTATTCTGGACTTTAGAATAGTTCCTGTGTTGCCCATTTCCTTACTTGGATTGAAGGAAGCTTCTTTGTTCACCAGTGGGAGTGGGGAGCTTTGAGCAGCCTATCTGTCCCTGGAGGAGTGATCTCTGCACAGAATCTTGTAGTTTATTGGCCGTTTTGGGCTAATTCCTAGCTCTTTCAAGTCTCCTGTTTAAAAATCCGCTTTAAAGTGGCTTTGCACAACTTTGCACATAGCGCAGCATCGGGCAGCGGCGCCTAAACACGTTTAAACTATTACCAGCTCCACAGAGTCTGCTGTTCATTTTTTCTCTTGGAACTGATCTGCATCTCAAAGGAAGCACTCTATTTTCACTTTATAGCCTTTCACTTACACACTTAGAAGAAATTTTAAAGCACTAAAACCTCTCTTATACTCTTCTAAATACTTAACTGATCGTCCTAGATCAGTCAAAAGTAGTAATCATAAATATCCTGACATGTCCAAAGGTCAGTTTCATGTGTACTCTCCAGTCCAGCTGGTGAATATGGGAATATTAAGGCAATGTTACAACTGCCTTATGTACACAGGCAACCCTCTCCTCCTCCCAACAAACTCTAATATATGTGAGAGATGCAACTATATTGCCAAACTGGAGGCTGAGCTCTCTCGACCCATGACTGGCACAGTCAGTCAATCAGGAGACGAAGGTAACCACACACACCACAAATCCAGTCTCACATAGACCTATAGCAACAACAAACCAAACACAAACACACAAAAACATACTCGGAGGCTCTAAATAAAAATCTGCCTAAGCAGCAGAGACCTCCAAAGCAGACACCCAAACAACTGCTACCCCACAACAATATGCACGTATCACATAGTCCACAAAGTCAGTGTGCCACACAGCCACAGCCCATAAGGCTAAACAACACACCTAATACACTTGTAATAGATGACTCTATAGTCAGACACACTGGCGTCCCACTCACCAGGCTGAACAAGGAGAAGGTCACTGTAAGCTGTCTATCGGGTGCCAGGATCCACCACATAACACACGCACTCAGGTCACTCCAAAGTACAAATATGACTCCATCATTGTCCATGCTGGTGTGAATGACCTGAGATGTACCTCCCTGGACTACATGAAAAGAGACAGAGGAGTGCTCTGATCATGTAGTGGTATGACCCTGACCTTGAGTAGCATCTTACCCTCACCAAGAATGATGCCACAGTATAAAGACAAAATAAGTTTTAACAATTGGCTAAAGTACTGGTGCCATTCAAAGGGGATCCAATGTCTGGTCAGCCTGGGATGACATGCTCGACAAGCCACGTTGCTTCGCTAGGGACAGCTTGCACCAGTCACCCCTGGGCTTTCGAATACTGGCCAAGGCTCTTGCCACCCCCATTGTGCCTTTTTTAGGCAAGGCTCAAAAGACAAACCCAGCTCCATAGACAATACAAGGAAAAAGAAACTAAGGGTAATGCTGCTCAATGCCAGAAGTCCAAACCTCAAAATGCACACACTCGAGACTCTCCTCAGTATGGAGAACACTGATGTCTGTGCAGTAACAGAAACCTGGTTCAAAGCTCCAGAAAGCACCCCAGCACTACCAGGTTATACTTCATACCATGCTTTTTGGCCACAAAACTCGGACCAAACCACAAAAGGAGGTGGAGTATCCATATACATCAAAAATACCCACACCTCCAGGTTAGTAGCACTGCATGAAGCAACGGAAACCATCCATGTGCAACTAACAGTGGGCAAAACTGCCTTTCAGCTTATAGCCTGCTACAGACCACCCTCCCAAACTCAGGAACCCCACTCGGCCTTCCTGAGAACACTGGAGAACATGAAGGTCTCTCCAAACGCCATTATATTGGGTGACTTCAACTACCCAAACATTGACTGGGTAAACTACTCAAGCCCACACACCCTCGCCCAACGGTTCCTAGAATTTATAAACTCAAATGCTATGGAACAACTGGTAACCACCCAGACAAGAGGGGAAAACATATTGGACCTGGTCATCACAAACATAGGGACTCTATGCTCCACACCAGAGGTATAACCCTCACTGGTAAGGTCAGACCAAAAATTAATCTGACTGGACATCCATATCCCGTCTCCACCCCCAGCCAAGGTAACCACGGTGAAGAACTTCTCAAAAGTAAACTTCACACTTCTCAAAACTGAGGTGGTATCCTTCAAAGTCCCTGGGCCAGTGGAAAACATGGCTCAAACCGCAGAATCCTTCACAAACGCATTCTATGGACACCTACAGGAATGTATGGATCAAGCTATCCAAAATAAAACCAATACTCACTCCTCCAAAGGCAGGAGACCTGTCTGGTGGACCCCAGCCATAAATAAGCTTTACAACAAAAGGAGGAAGTTACTACATGATAGAGCAAAATCCCAAAAAGGGAAGGCATCTCTGATCAGTACTAGCAAGAAGCTATGATCCCTCATAATATCATCCAAGGCCAGCTTCGAAAGAAAAATTGCACAAGATACTAAGAACAATCACAAGGCCTTCTTTAGTTATGTCAGGAACCTGGGCGGCAACTCCCAGATATGCTCAGAGTTAGTGCAAAATGACAAAAAATACACTGAACCCACAGACATTGCCAACATCCTGGCAGACAGGTTCAGTGCAAATTTCTCCCCCCCCAAAATAGCAAATCTCCATCCCAACAGAGTGTAGCCTCCCAGACATCACAGATGAACAGATGAGAGCTGCCCTCTCCCAAAGCAAAAAACACAGCATCAATGGGACCGGACGGTGTCCCGGGCTGCGTCTTACATGAGCTACAAGATGAACTTAACCCCCACATTAAGTCACTGTTCAAGCTCAGCCTTACCACAGGATATGTACCCAAGGAATGGTGTACAGCAATGGTGGTCCCGCTCCTTAGGGGAGGTACCACAACAAACCCCGGAAACTATCGCCCTGTAAGCCTGACTAACCTGGTCTGCAAAGCTATGGAGCATATCATCATGGAACTCAAACAATGACATCGGAAACCTTCAGACACTGGATCCTACCCAATTCAGCTTTGTTAAAGGCAGATCCTGCCTCTTGATCCTGGTCGACTTCTTTGAAACAGTTACCAGGGCTATAGATGAAGGGAAGGTAGTCCACACAGCCTACCTGGACCTCGCAAAAGCCTTCGACAATACCCAAACTCAGGAATCATAGATAAGCTCATGATCTTGAATGTCAACCCCTATGTCACAAGATGGATTGCAAACTGGCTCAGTGAGAGAACCCACATGGTCAGAATTGCAGGTGCCTTGTCAGACTCTAAACCAGTCACTAGTGGCGTCCCACAAGGTTCAGTCCTGGGACCTCTCTTGTTCGGTATTTATTTCTCTAAGGTACAGGCAAACACGGGAGGACTATGGCTGACCAAGTTCACAGATGACTGCAAACTGGGTGCCATAATAGACTCTCCGGCTGACACAAGCATCCTCCAAAAGGGTCTCGCAGAGACAGATAACTGGTGCCAAAGCCATGGCCTGAAGCCAAATGCTAAAAAAATGCATAGTCATACCCTTTGGGAAAAACAAAGTGCCCACAGACTACCACATAGGAGGTAATCCATTAAGTACAGAGGAAGTAATTGGGGATTTGGGGACCCAAGTAGACGGTAATCTCTCCTTTGACAATCACGTTGTCAAAATGGTTAGAAAGACCTTCTATATAGCCCACCTCATCACGAAAGGTTTTACATCTAGATCAATAGAGGTCTTTGTGCCATTCTATTCATCACTCATCAGGCCCATAATTTAATACAATTCCCCATTTGGGATGTACCTTACCAGACACCTGCAGCAACTGGAAAGACCCCAAAAGTACCTCACCAAGAGGATCAAGGGACTCAAACAGATGCCCTATACAGTTAGGCTAAAGAAACTCCAGCTCTACTCAGTTGCTTACCGCCTACTCAGAGGTGATCTGTGCCTGACATATAAAGCCATGTCCAACCCAGAATTAATGGACATGCTCCACCTCAAAAAATCCAAATCCCTTAGAGCTACACACTCCAGAGACTTAAACCTCAGCACAGAAATAAATAGGACACGCTGGAGGGACAGATTCATATCCAAGAGGCTGCCCTCACTCTGGAACAAAATCCTAGTCCAGGTTAGGCAGAGCCCCTCACTGACCCTCTTCAACAGAAATCTTGATGAGTGGATGGGAGATCATAAGTATACCCTTGGGATCTCTTCTGGGTCCTTGCTATACAGAGGCACAATAAACTAACTGTAAAGGGGCTATATTCTGTGACCTACTATTCAAAGGCACAGTCTACAAATTTAAAAGGGTGGCGAAAGCCAAACACACTTTGGCTAGGCTTTTAAATGTCCTAGGGCAGATAGACATATTTCCGTTATTGGTTTGCGGTCGTATACTGCCCTCTTGTGGATTTTCTGAAAAATCCCCTTGATTTACGAGCCTGGAATGAGGAAATAAGTCTTTTCGCCGAACGTTGCATTGGGTGGATATATTTTGCATGTTGCTAAAAAATGCATCTACCATTTTAGTTAAATCAGCAGGCTGCTGGGTCAAAACAGCGATTACCGAAGTTTGTTGGTAGAAGTGTTGACCGGGGTTCCATTGGAATAACCAGGTAAAACTTCATTTGACACAGACGCCCTTCCTCCATTAGCATCATTGGTACCGTCCATTGTTGTTTACTGCACATTCAAAGGTAGAGAAGTATTTTATGGTCTTTTATCTTTTTATTGTTTAAGTGGTTAATTGCTTAACTGTGTATAAAAGGGTGTTGACCTGAAGGGGTATGTTTTTCTTGTCTTTTGTTCTGAAGAAGTCCCTGTAGGTTCACACTGGGGAAGAAAGCACTCAACAATAAGAAAGATTGGATTTTGGTACACTCTGGATCATTTTGTTCTATGCGTGTTGGGCCTTATGGTGTTTCTACTGCTCGCTTTGCACCTTTGTTGTTTTATTAGTTGATTTATGGTGCCTTATCAAATGGTTGTTTTGTTTTATTTCTTAAAGTTTTGCACAAACATATTCAAAAGTAAAGCAGGGGATCTACTGCACAGTTTAAAAAGTACTGCATTTTTTCAAATACTTTCATGTTGTTAAAGACTTCAAATTACAACCAATTATATACATTTTTAAAGTTCAATCCAATAACGATCTGCTGGGACTTCAAATTATTACAGAAATGTAGAAATGCTTCCCTGTTTTCACATTCAATGATTTGGTATATTTTTTATTCAAAAATGTTCAGGAATTGTTCCTCTAAGTCCTACGGACATGTTATTTCCACAGTTTTGCATTGTGACTACATTAAATTAGTTGGTGTTACTGTGATGTCCTTTTCTCCCCGGGCCTGTACTGAAAATGGAAATATCTCCAGCTAGACTAGCCCGGTCAACAAATGTAAAATAAAAATAAAATAAAAAATAAATGTCTGGAGGAGGAAGGCAGAAGTAAGTGATTTTGTACAAGACTGAATAATGTGTGTTTAAGTACTCTGTACAGAGTATATTTTGAAGGTTATGGAATTTTAACAACCCCACAAATTTCACAAAAGGGTCTTTCAAAACCCCAGAAGCCACATGGTCTTAAAGTAAGAAAATATTGGATACTTTTATCAGCTGATCTGTGAGGGGACTCCATCTTGGCTGGACTACAACTATGATAATCTGTGAGGGGACTCCATCTTGGCTGGACTAAGACTATGATACAGGTCTACAAAACAAGAAATCTGAGGAATGAAACCTATCCTACAGAAAGATATGCAAAATTAACAGTACGCTTTGGTGGCTCCCATAGCAACAGCTGCATTTATAGGAGATTCAGACATTGAGATGGTGACATGGTAATCAAGATCCACTGAGTAGGGCCCCCCTTACAGATGTACTGAAAAAAATGTACCCATGATATTCCACTTTTGGGTCCTCCTCTGATGTCTACAATTACTGGAATCCCAAGCAGTTGAAAATCAGGGAAGCAGGAGCCAGAAGGCCAACTCCTAGAGCACCGAAGTACCAATGGGGATGCATTTTCTCGATTTCATGGTCCAAGCAAAGATGCTGGGTGAATCCATTAACTGATGGCCAAGTGAATTTAATTATTTTTTTATTTATTTAAACATTTGTTACCAAGAAGTCTGACTAGACACGGGTCCATTTTCATCGGAGGCCCAGGGAGAAAAGCTCCAACAATATGAAAAACAAACATTATACCACAAGGAAATGACGGGTTACAGGTCAACAATGAAACTATACATTGCAAAATATAAATAACCGAAAGAGATGACACCTTAGCAATTTTAACAAAATTTGTACATCAAAGAGTATACAGTACTATACAAACTAGACTAGCATATATATTAGAAGGCACTGTATGCTATTTTTGAGGAAGACTTAAAATTATTTGAGGTAAAAGTGTAAGTATATACAGGGAAGGAAGGCGGCACAATAGGATAGCACTGCAAAGTGTAGATCTAAAGAAAGTCAGAGAGTGTGTATAAAAAGTGGAGAATATAGAGTTGGTCAGGTGGGAAGCAAGAGCAAAGCAAGGACTTTTCTAAGTGAGTAAATAAAAGTTTAAATTGTAATATGGTGCAGATGGAAGTGATGGATACAAAGTAAATGCCCCCAGTGGGGGCATTTTTAAAAACAAACACTAAACGTGGTCATATTCCTGGTGACATGGTCTTGTAAAACAAAAGTAACTGACCATCTAATGGCAAAAGATAACGCATTAAACAATTCAACAAGGGTTTATTCTGCAACAAATGCCTACTGTAAGTGCAGCAACAGGGCTGAACAGCTTTAATGCATGTTCTTGAACTCATACTCACTTCAGGTAGAACCAGAGCAGGTGGTACCATCTACAGGGTGTGAAAGTTTTCTGCTCCAGTTTTTATTCCTTAAAAACAGGGAGTGGTCTGGTTTAAGGACATTTCTCACACCACTTTCATCAGGAACCATTGGTTAGTCCCAGGCTCACCCCAGTCTTGAAAGACAAGATAAAGATCCAAAGATTAAGGGTCTGATGTTCCAAGATCCCCATTCAGAGGGATGATCGCCACTAAGCTGAAGAGATGAATTTTGAACCACTGGACTTGCAGTCTTGAATAGGACAAATGGTCTTCCCGCCCCTCCAGATGACCATCAATTGTCAGGACCTACTACAGATATGGATGCTGGAAGGGAAGACCATGAAAAGATATTTGTGGACCACCTGTAATTCAGTTTGATGTCAACATACAGGGCAAGCCTGTCAGTCATGATTCACATCTCAAGGAGGCCAGGGTTTCTTCAGAGAAAGACAGAGATGAAGAAATCCTTTAAGAACCTGCTGTGGGGATGTTGGGTCACAATCCTGCTCTCCACAAAGTCATGATGAGCAGAAAAAGATCCGATATATGTGCACCCCAGGTGTGGAACAACTGAGACTTCAATTACACCAATGCCAATATCAAGTCAAAAGAACATGCAGACCTGCTATCCAGATGGGGCAGAACTCATCTCTGGGCATAATCTTGTCTACGTAGCAGAGAAACTGTGAAATGCAACTCTTCCTAGCTGCTTCAATCACTTTTGCCACATTGGACAAAGTCCAGCAAGACCTAAACTATGGGCCAGTTCTTGCTCCATCCATGGAGGACAGCTTCTTTGCTACAAATTTATAGCAAGGATAAGGTTAGTGTTACTTCTTTGAATTTTGCAACAAAGTACATATTCAAGGGAAAGATTGAAAGATTTACAGGAAATGCCATCTGCAAATTTGTAAGGTGCCTCACATTGTAAGAGGCTGCTAACCAGATAACTCTAATGCTTAACTCTACTTGAGAGGCTAAAAAGCAACTTAATGCCTACCAGCATGCTCATGTCTCTTGGGATGTGTGCATCTCTGCCAATGATGCCTTTCATCTACCAATCACTGCTACATGCTTATCACTTCTCTGGAAAAGGGATATGATAATATTCTTCCTCATTTGTTTAGGTACTGCATGATGGTTTGGTTTCCTCTTCCCTTCCAACACATTCATGTTCAGAAGGAATTCTGCAGCCCTGGTTGGTTTATTTGGAGTCTACTTCACTGGGAAGTCACCATGTTTGAAAGAGAGGAAACAAGAAAGGATTCCCACCTCACCAGACCAGCAAAGAGCCTATTGTCAAGAGCTACAGCAGATATGTCTGCAGGAAGGAAGACTCTTGCAGAGATACGTGCAGACTCTCCATGACTCAAGGGTCTGACAATGACAGAAAATACATCAGGATGAGAACTCCACAACCAGTGTTAATTCACAACCCAATTAAACACATGCATCAGAAGTGTGAAATGCCCCATGGAAATTATGGCTACCATCAAGTACAGAAGACTCTTGGGGGGGGGATCTAATTTCATGTCCTTTTCACCGATATGAAGACCAACACTGGAGAGTGCCAAGCAGTATCATTATAAAGGGAATCCTCAGAGTTGTGACTGGAAAGAAACTTGCTCAATTTACTAATGACCCTAGAGATTAAATCCATGGGATAGCCACTGTATGGATGCTATCAGGGACTCTCAAAGCCAGCAAAAGCCAGTCATCCACACAAGGGAATTCATGTAGTCCTGCAAAGCTCCTGCTACAGTGGCTGGTTGTAGAGGAAAATTACACAGAAGAACTCAAAGTGACAGTCACTCAGGAAGTACAGTTGTGTACACTTACTATAAATGTAGATGTTGGAGTGTATTCACTGTTGCAGTCATCACATTTGGGTTACCCCAGCCAGGGTAGCCCTCTGTCGGCACAAACACCAGAAACTTAGTATTTCTGCATTTGTTGCTGTCGCTTGAAGACTGATGTCAGGTTGTCAGTGGTATACAGTAAGCCAGCCAATGCCATTACATCAGTTTTTCTTGACCTAACCTGTCAGGATCCCCCAAGTAGACTGCCAGGATCTGGTGGAAGAAACCTCACCAGTGGAAAATAAATACCAAAATTCCCTTTGTAAGTTAAGGAGAATCACCAGTTAGAATGGTAAAGGAGAAAGAAGAAAGGGGGATGGAGGGAGGGAAACCAGGACTACAACAGTGAATACAGAGGGAGGGTAACCAGGACTGCAACAGTGAGTTCACTTCAACAGCTACATTTATGGTAAGTGTACACAACTGTACTATGTTTTTCATGTTTCACTGCTGCAGTCATCACATTTGAGTAGATTCCCAAAGCTGAGGAAAAGGGTGGAGGCAGTCAATACAACTAGGGGCTGGCTAGGATGCCCTGCAAGACTGCAGAGGCAAACACTGCCCTGGATTTAGAGGAGAGACACAGGTGGCAATGCTTGGTAAAAGTGCGAACAGATGTCCAGGTGGCAGCCTCCAGGATGTCCCTGGTGGGGTCTCCTCTGAGGAAAGCTGCAGAGGTGGAAGCTGCTCTAGTGGAGTGAGTCCTGACCCTCTTTGGCTGAGGCTTTCCATGCTGTTTGTAGCAGAAATTTATGCAGTGTGCGATTTTAAAATTATTTGTTTGGAGATGAATTTGCCTTCTGCCCCTGCAGCAAAGCTAACCAGCGGTTGAAGAGACTTTCTGAAGGATTCAGTCCTGCCTAGATAGAATCTTAGCTGTTTGTGCACATCTAGAGAGTGAAAAATCCTTTTCCCCTTGTTCTGTGAATTTTGGGGAAAAAGGTAAAATGAATGGATTGGTTGAGGGCCACACTGGAAACCACTTTGGCCATGAAGAATGGGTTTGTTCTGAGGGATACCTTGTCTGCATGGAAGATGATTAAGGATTCCACAGCCATGAGTGCTTGCAGCTCAGAGACTCTTCTGGCTGAAGTGATGGCCAGAAGGAATACTGTTTTCAAGGAGTGAAACTTTAGCTCTGCAAAAGAAGCTGGTTTGAAAGGGGGCAGGGTGAGCTTTTCCAAAACAATGTTAAGGTCCCAAGCTGGTGTTTGTGCCCTTCTGGGTGGCCTCATGTTGCTAGCCCCTCTGAGGAACTGTTTGATCAAAGAGTATGAGAAAAGGGGCTGCTCAGTGCAAAAATGAGCAGAAACAGCAGAGGCATGAATTTTAATAGAGGAGAAAGAGACGCCACTGTGTAGTAGGTCAGCTAGACAATCCAGGATGACAGAGAGGGGGAGGGAGGGCTGTGCCATGTTGGCTCCCTTAGCCTGGATCCAGGTGCAGAACCTTTTCCATTTGTCAGCATAAGACTTTCTGGTGGTAGGACTTTTGGCTTCACGGGTAAGATCCAGAACCTGTTTACTGAAGATGGCACATTGGTTCGGGGTTAGGGAATAAATCAAGCTGCCAAATTGAGGGTCTGCAATTGGGGATGCATGAATTCCCCTTCCCTCTGGGTCAGGAGGTTTGGAATCTGAGAAAGATGCCATGGGGGTAGCGGGGACAGGCTGCATAGCAAGGGGTACCAGTGCTGCCAGGGCTAGTCTGGAGCTATAAGAATGGTCCTTGGTTTTTCCTCCCTTATTCTGAGCAGCACCCTGGGGATGAGAGGGAGGGGAGGAAAGGCAGAGACCGATAGACTGACCCAGGAGAAGGACAGGCATCCACTTTCCAAGCCATGCAGTGATGCTCCCTGGAGCAGAATTTGCTGAGCTGATGGTTGGCGTGGGAGGCAAAGAGGTCCACCTTCCGGGTTCCCCATTTCTGAGTTAGTAGGGTGAAGGCACTTCGGCTGAGTTGCCAATTGTGTGGGTCCAGAAGATACCTGCTTAACTGGTCTGCCAGACAGTTGAGGGAGCCTGGTAGGAATTGTGCTAACAGGTGTAGTTGCATGGCAGAGGCTGTGTGCCAAAGGGTCATGGCCAGCCTGCATAGAGGGTATGAGAGAGTCCCTCCCTGCCTGTTGATGTACCACATGACAGTGGTATTGTCTGTTTTGATCAGGAGAGCCCCTGGCAAGAGAAGGGACTTGAAAGCTATCAAGGCATACTGCACAGCCATCATCTCTTTTTGACTGATGTGCAGAGGGATTTGCTGTGGGCTCCATTGGCCCTGTATGCACCTTCCATCCAGGTGTGCACCCCAAGCATAGTCTGATGCATCTGTGGTGGGGGTGTGGAGAAAGGCATTCACTTGTTGTGGGAGCATACTGTTGCCCACCAAAGAAAATCTTTTGAGGCAAGGAATTAGAGGCAGAAGAGTTTCCAGGTCTTGAGAGTGTTGGCACCAAAGGCTCTTTAGGTACAATTGAAGTTTCCTCATATTTAGTTTGGCATATGGAATGAGTAGTATGCAAGATGTCATGAACCCCAGAGCTTGCAGGATCTTCCTTGCAGATAGCTGGGGTCTAGTGGCTAGTTGAGAGAAGTAGGCTTGTCAGGAAAATGTGTTTCTCTGGAGTAAGGAATGCCAACCTGGGATGCTGTGTCAAGCCTTGCTCCAAGGAAGATTATCCTTTGGGTGGGCACCCGTTTGGATTTTGTTTTGTTGATTGTGTACCCTAGGGAGGTTAAAAGGGTCTTTACAAAGGCCAGGTGTTTGAGCAGCTTTTTCTGGCTGTCTGCCTGAATAAGGCATTTGTCTATGTAAGGGTAAATATGAATATTTCTTTGTCTGCAGAAGGGAATGGCTGGAGCCAGACATTTTGTGAAAACTCTGGGAGCAGTAGATAAGCCAAAGGGAAGTGCAGAGAACTGAAAGTGTTGAGATCCTGCCCTGAAGCGGAGATATTTCCTGCATAATTCCCTGATAGGAATGTGGAGGTGGGCCTCTTTTACATCTAGGGTGGATAGCCAAGTGTCCTTGGACAGCATGGGTAGCAGCTGCTGGAGGGTGAGCATTTTGAATTTTGGGATCACTGGAAGGTGTTTATAATGGATAGATAGAGGATAAGTCACCAGGTGCCCTCTTTTCTGGGCACCAGAAATAGTCTGGAGTAGAAACCTTAGCTCTCTTCTGCAGGAACGTGCTCCATTGCCCTCAGAGAGAGCAGGGAAAGGATTTGCTTTTGAGCCTCTGCCCAATGATTTGGTGGCAGATCTGGGAATTTTTGGGGGGTTAGCAGGGTGTGGAAGGAAAATTTGTATCCCTGAGACATGATTTTCAGAACCCATTTGTCCTTGGTAATGGTGATCCAGGTGCTTGAGTGAAAGGAGAGTTTTCCTCCTAGGTGTAAGTGAAGGTGGGCAGAGGGAGGGGGTGGAGGAGGTGAGCCATTGTGAGTTCTTAAAATAAGGGGGTGGCTTAGAACTCCCTGGTTTTGAAGTGGAGGTTGTCCGCTGCTTAAATCTCTGCATTCCCTGGGTCTATCTGGGGGGGGGGGGGGTCTGCTTCCCCAGGGCATCTGCTGGGCCCGTTTACTGGCAGTAGGAAAGGAACAGTGTTTGGAAGGACAATGCCTGCTGAAGCTGGGGGGGCTGGACCTGCAAGAAATCCTTAACGGTTTGCATAGAGTTTGCTTTTTCTTCCATCTTTTTTAAGACCTCTTCTGCCTTAGTGCCAAATAAGGTATCTTTGTGCAAGGGGGCCATCCAACAATTTAGATTTGACAGGGTCTGAAGGGGCTGTTCTTTAAGCCATGCATGCCTTCTAATTACAGATCCAGTGACTGCTGCCCTGCAAGAAGCTTCTAGGGCGTCAAAACCACAATGAATGAAGTGTTTAGTTACTTGACTTACAGAATGCATTAAACTCTTGTAAATCTTTAGATTCTGCCCAAGCAGGAAAGGAGGACATTTTTGTTTTAGGAGTTCCAGGGTATGTTGCTGATATTTCAGCATATGTAATTGACAATTTAGTGCCCCGATAGCAAGAGTAGCTGAGGTGTGTGCTTTTTTACCCCATCTGTCCAATGCTTGGAAATCCCTGTCTGAGGGTATGGGATTCTTAGCCGAGGTTGCTTTAATCCCTTTTGGCCCTCGAGAAATGACCTCGGAGTCAACTGTAGGATTTCTAAAAAGATATTGGTGTGGGTCAGGGACTCTATAGTATCTGTCTGCTTTTTTGGGAGCAAGAGGAAGGGTGTCAAGAGTCAAGCTGGATTCTAGGAAAACATCTTCCACAACATCCAGGACTGGGGGGATGGCTAGGGGGTCTGTGCTGTAGGAGATATAGGAATTCCCCGAGTCTCTTTTTAGACTGAGGGTAGTCCCGACTCTCCCATTGGAAATGCTCCCTTAAGGTATGCAGGGTTTCCCCAAAGGAAAAATTATCTGCAGGAGAGGCTGAAGTAATGGAATCCTCTGCATCAGAATCCTCATAAGTGGAGAGGGGTTGCATGTCTTCATATTCAGACACATCAGATGCATCTGACTCTTGTTCAGACAAAACTACAGGGGACAGATGTATTTTCCTTTTGGAGGGAGTAGCTTGGCTTTCCCCGATTAGCATAAGGTCTTCCGCCATTTTAAGCATTCGAGATGGAGGCAAGGTAGCAGGCACTCGAGAGTGGGTCATCGGATTCTTGGGTGTGGTTCATACCCTGGGCCTAAGAAACCCAGTAGTTTTAGAAAGAATGGTAGTCGCAAAAAAAGACATTGGATTCGTGTCATGATTCGGTAGTGCCCAGCGGCTCCGGACCCATCCAAGGTTGAGATGACCGCAGGATCCTTAGTCAAAGAGTTTTGCAACATACTGGACTCCAAAAGGGTCTCGGTAGTGGCCTGAAAATCAGCAGAAGCGGGCATCAGGGACTGCTAAAGCACCTCACTGAGTACTGGAGAACTGATGACCAGCTTAACGGAAGCATCGTCGGTAGGTTTGGACCTGTGCGGTCTGTCTCTGTCTTTACCTTTATGTTTTTTCAGAAGATCTGCTGTCAGATGGCTTACCAAAGCCATATCAGAAATTGTAAGCAATAATATCTGGCTACGATAAGGGCCCGACGACGGATAGTTCTGGTGATGAACAAAGCACAGAAGCGATAACGAGGGACGTTATGGTCTGGGCCTAAACAAGTGACGCAGTAAGAGTGGAAGTCTCTGTGTGGTATTTGTTTTCCGCAGGCGAGACAACTTTTTCTGACATTGGTTAGTGTAAGAAAAAAGGATTCCCAATGGGGTACTTAGCTTTAGAAGACTTCAGCTTCAATTCGGTAGATGAAACTCGGGTAGTGGCCAACTGGCACTCGTGCAAACTGCTTCTGCTTCAGGCTCCACAGCAAGACTGGTGTAATGGTGTCGGATGCCTTACTTTATACTATCTACAACCTGATGTCAGTCTTCAAGTGACAGCAACCAATACAGAAATACTAACTCTCTGGTATTCAGGCCGGCACAGGGCTACCCTGGCAGGGATAACCCAAATGTGATGACTAACACTGAAACATGAAGAACATCAAGTGGACAGAACCTGTGGGCTGGTCAAAGATACTACCATGCCAGATGGCATCCATTATATTCAGTGACTGTATCCAAACTGGCCTGTGGCAGTAGAAGCATAAGCCAGCCCCCAGAGGATCAACATTCAAATATTAACGAATCTGATGATGCTCCAGAGATCTAAGATGAGGTGCAAGTCTTTTGCCCCTTCTGAACACAGGCAAGGCTAGTAGTAGAATGTCTTTTCCTATTCCAAAAGGGGCACAGATAATACAGCCCCTCTGAAAACTAAAGTTTGGGTCTCCCCTAAGAGCTCTAAAAAGATGGACTGGTAAGACCACCACCTCAGATGACAATGTAATGAACACACTACCGATCTTTTGCAATGACAGTCCAAGCCCTGACCAATTCAGAGAACTTTGGCAGGCCTCAATGGGGATCAGTTTTGTTGCTGAAGAGGCAGTGAAGTTGCTCTACAGTGAAGTTGCTCTGCTGGCTGATTTGTCCAGGACAGATGAGGGAGTGCAGTGCCATCAGAGATGTCCTCAATCTGTGAGGGGGATTTTACGTCTAAAATGTTGGCACATCCTGAAAGGAGAGACAGACCAAGGTGGGGGGTTTCCAAGAGGCTCTCACCCAACTAGACCCTGGAAAGGCTGGCTAAAAGGGACCCACCACCCACAGGAGGAGATATTCAGAATGGCCTACCTGAGCCATAGCACTTGACAAGCACATACCTGAGCCTGCTGCCTGCTGCAATATCTACACAAGCAAAACTACAGTCACCTACATAAAAGAATATGGTGTTAAACAGCTGCTCTAAGAGTCAAGACTCAAAGGACTGAAAAGGTTTGTCACCAGGGAGGACTGCAAATCAATAAAGGCAAGAAAGACTGTTAAGAATCTAAACCCTATCACAATACAGAATAACCCTCACTAAGTAACAGGTGCAAAATGGGTGTCAGGCAAGGTCAGCATTGGTGTACAGCAACGGCCTTTACATGCATGAAGCAGACATAGAAGCAGCTCTGGGCATACAACACAGCAGGTATCTGGCCAAGCTCTTTAAAGATTTACTCCTACAAAAGCTAGAGCAATCACACCAGATGTCAAATGTACAACACAATACCCAATTGGCACACTTCACAGAAAAAGGACCCATGAACTTTCAGTTCTCTGCACTCTACAGCCCTGCTGGATATATATGGAGTCCTTGGTCTGCAGGTTTATCACCAAGCTTCAAGTGGTGGACTGAAAATGCCAGTCAGTCCCCAAGTCTAGGCTACCTACAAACATGATTTAGCCATTTTTCCAGGGCAACGCAGGATCCCCCTTCTCAGGAAGGTGGACAAAGTGCCTCTTTCTGTGGCCCTTGTTCATCAAAAAAGAGGAAGAATACCACCTTAAGTCATTATTTACCAAGTAAGGACAATTTCATGACACACGAGGACCTTGCTGTCATGTCAAGGATAAACATGCCTCTAACAAATGCCAAAGGCATGACACATATAGATTAGGTACATAAAGTGTCTGTGATACTGAAAGGTCTGCAATCATCTTAGATTTTTCCTCATCTTCAGATAAATATAGCAGCACAATGCACTTACAGAATCACAGGACTCACTAAAAGGACCAAAATTACTTTTCAGAAAACTGTTCCATTCCGCAACAAAAACTTTTCAGCTCCTTACATTTTTAGCAACTACTTGGGACAAAAAAAACTAAAGTAACCTGGATTTATATTCCTTTGAAAGGACCATGTGCTAATCGCAGAATGCTGCTTAGATGAGCACTCCATGCTTATATCTTGTCAAAACCACACAATATGGTGAACACAAATGGATAAGCAACTCAACTGCTTAATACTATTTATGCACACAGATGCCAAATCTTATTTGCACAAAGTCTGTTGTACATATTTTCTCAAACGTATAAAATGTTTTACTTCACTTCATGAAACATTAAACTTCTGTTAGAGCGTAACTTCCTATCCAGCACATTCTGGTCATGAATATACTAAAACCAACATCTCCGTAATAAAGCACAATAGGAGATGTAAACAAAAAGATAAGTCATCTGACAGGAAAATGTCGAAAGAGATTTCAGTGGTCGGGTGACACTGCTGCATTATACCAGAACATTCTTTTCACCATATCTCACAACAAGTTGAACACACTAATAGCAGTTGAGGCACTAAACTATGCAGTTCAACTTCCTAAAATGAACGTGTTTCGGAAAGTTACCATCAGTTCTGGAATCTTCTAGAAATCAGTATTTGACTGTTTCATTTCACTTTGAATGCATTATACATTTACACAATTATAAAAAAAAAACAATTTAAACTGAATTTTTAGAATAAGCTACTTTATGAGATTTATTTCCATTGCATGAAAATTCTTTCCATAAAGATAATGGGGCTTGTATCTGATCATACACAACAGAAATGGAAAAAGATACATTTTTGGGTACTGTACTACTATGCAGTTAAGTTATATACATAACTTTTATAGAACTGTGCACCTACGTTTTGAAAAGTATATGGTGCAAGGTTCAAAGGGTGAGTGTGTGAGACAAAATACTTTTGGTGTTGTGCCTTATATGAAGAGGAGGAAAGAGGAACACCCACCACTACCATAATGGAATCGTATCACCACCTGTACATCATAGTTCACTAATAAACCTGGTCAAAAATCTTCTAACCTCAGTAGTGTTTCAGCAGAATAGGCAAGCAAACTTTCACCACGCCATGTGGAAAGTGTACCCCCCCCGCCATGTGGAAAGTGTACCCCCCCAAACCAGTGAGACTAAGTGTACAAACTCCATTTTTGCTACATTGACAGAAAGGGAATATTTGATTTTCAAACAAAATCACCCCGTGACTACAATCAGAACCTGACCTTTCATGGAATTACTGCCAAGGAGTCCCTGTGTGTCACATTACATAGTCTGCACAAGTAACTTTAGTATGCTGGCTTTGTGAAGCAGAAAGCCAAAGACCTTCAACTAATGCAACACTTTCTCCAGAAACTTCCGTGCCTCACACATCGGTGCTATGTAGAAAGGTTGAATGATGACCGTCAAGGAGCTAAAGGCACTCCACCTTTTGCATTACTGTAGGAAATATTAGATTATTTTCTTATGAAGGAAGGAGACCATGCAGAAAAAGTGCATTAATATTCTAGTTAGAATTTAATTCAAAGCACTAGAATTTCAAACAAGGAACATTAGGCCTTAATCTACACTGCCCACGAGCCAATCATTCTCTCATGACACTAACTGTAGAACATGCAAAACAAACAGTAAAGACATAGCCAAAACTCAAGCTATGAATGCAGTCAAACGGTATTTTAATGGCAGTTGCCAACCTCTGTTAAACCTACCAGTACTGTTTAGGTTAGACGAGTGAACAGCAGGTGACAAAATGCATTACAGAGTAGAGTACACCTGCAGCTGATATCCAATGCTGTATACAGCAGCAACCAACCTTGTCTGGAAAAGAATGTGGGAGGGGAATACGAATTTAAAATACAGAATTTTAACCCTCATTTTTACTCATTTCTTTATCATCATCATCATTTGTTGATCAGATAGGTGGACTGATCACAGGACCCTTTTCAGCAATGACTCGAGGCAAAAAAGCAAAACACAAAACATCTATACATTTACAAATATTACAAAATAAAGTTTTCAAATCTTAGAACAAATGAACATTGATGGAATGAAAAATGATTCTAAACATTTAAACATCCATCTAAAAGCTTTCATCAAGACAGCGTTATTACAAAGGTGTATGTGTGTGTGTGTGTGTGTATTGACAGATGCAGCTTTTTTTTTTTTTTTTTTAATCATTGTAAGGATTAGAGTACAGAGCAAGGAAAACGAATCATTGTTCTTTGTGGGTCTTGATGCAGAGAAAACTTTTGACAGAATAAACTGGGATTTTATGAGTAGGGCGGTGGAAGCAGTTGTATTCCCTGAAGTAACAGGGCTAATTAGGAGGACACATGAGGAATTGAAGGCAAAAAATGAAGTGTGTGTGGGGGGGTTCCTCTCTGATTAGTTCTGTTTGAACAAAGGAACCAGGTGGGGGTATCCTCTTTCCCCCTTTGTTATTTGCATTATATTTAGATCCATTGGCAAAGAAAACAAGGGACACTGAAGATATAACTGCTATGGTAATCAAGAAAAGTCGCCTTTATTCACAGAAGATATTTTATACCCGATAAAACCAGAAAAGGATATCTCAGTGTCGTGCAATATTCTGAGACAGTGTCAAGCCTTTTCAGGATGCAAAATTAATGAAGGCAAAACAAAGGCAATAACTATAAACTATGTACCTACACACAAATTGATTCAGCAATACCCATATTTATGGGGACATGATAAAATGAAGTACTTAGGAGTATGGATTATAAACGATTCTGTTGTGGTAGCTAACGATATGTGGGAAAAGATTAAAACAAGGACAATACAAAAACCAAAAAACTGGAAGCTCTGTTTAATGGACATAGATAGCAAGATCCAAGTAGTGAAAACATTTGTAGTAACTTTAGTTTTATAAACTGGTCAGGCATATTTTTATCAACCAGAGGAGAAGCAGTTTTACCTGGGAGGGGAAGAGGGCAAGAGTCCATCGGGATAAATGAATCTTTCCAATAGAACAAAGTGGTTTGGGATTACCTGATTTGAAGGGGTATTTCAGACCTAAACAGTTAAGGCTCTTGTACATAGCACAAGGAGAAAATTATACTTCAAAGTGGAAAGGGATGATTATGAAATGAGGGGGCTCAAGAAACAAGGAGACTGAAATTTTATGTGCAGATCATTAAAGATAATAATAACCATACAAATTATATTCATAAATTAGCAGAAAGTATTCTAAGAACTAAGCCAACATGAGAATGGAGAAAGGAGATTCTGCAGACAGGGATGATTATAGGCAAGAGGGGGTCTGGAATTTACGGGAGAAAACTGGCAAAAGAACCAAAGTACTGGGAGCAAATTAGAAAAGCGACAGCAACTGAATGGGAAGAGGCCAAGAATCCATTTGCACTGTAGGTTAGAGATTACCTTCCCTTTCAAGGATTGATGTTATGATTCCGTATTTCTTTCCTTTGCCTACACTCTAAGTGAAAGACCAGTAGTGGTAGTGTTTTTAATAGAATCTAGAACAGATGGTGCTGTTCAAAAAGGGGATAATTAGTAGGGTGTATAAAATATTGCACAATAATTACAGGAGTCAGAGGAGGTTAAAATAATTGTGCACTCCTTATCCAATCTGTCTTCCCAAAGAAACAAATGGGAGAATATATGTATGGCTCCTAAATATCCAAAGTCTAGAAGATTTAGGATTTTTGTTTGGAAGTGTTTGCATAGGTATTTTTACACCGCAAACAAATTCCAAAGAATTTTCCTCAAGTAGACTGCAAATGTTGCAGGTGTGACATGGAAGAAAGATAATTGGGGGAGTGTAAGGAGTTTGCAGACTTAAAAATTCACTGCAGACTACTCTAGCAGAAATACTGGCTGAGCAAGTTAGAGTAACTAAGGAAATTATTTTTTTGAGCTCCGATACAGAAACTGAATTGCCTAGACACAGTAAAGCCTTTGAGTTTAATTCTGGTGGCTGCCAAAAAAAGCAATTACTAGAAAATGGAATCAAAGTCTTAACCAACCGTACTAGAAGTAGTGACTATAGTAACAGAGATAAAACAACAGAAAGGTGCGTCTTTAGAAAGGTAGGAGCACATTATGTAGAAAAAATGGGAATTTGTGGGAACAATACATGCAAAATAATGTTTTGTAGAAGGAATGATGTTGGAGGGAAGGCAGGAATTGAACAAACTATGTAATGTCTGATTAACAATGATTGTTTAGAAGAGTATATGTGATGTAAAATGTTTGCAATTGATAATGTCAATGTAGTTTGTTTTCATTTATAAAAATGTATGATTTGCCCATGTCATACGTAATAATTCAATAAATAGGTTTCTTCTTTAAAAAAAAGCATGTTTACTGGTCAGATGGTCATATTCCCATTTGTAAGCCAATCCAGCCAGCCACAGACAATCCTTTTCCCCATTAGGGTCAGGGTGTCATGTCAGTGTTTCATCATAAATTATGTTAAGATTTTTCTACAAGGTTGATAAGCGCTGCCGGTCTGTAATCAGTTGCTGCAGATAGTAACTGAACTTTAGGAAGTGGAAAAAATCACTTGAAACTGGAAGAGAAATGTCTTGGCTGTTAAAGCATATACATAAGGGTTAAAAGCTTGTCAAGGGCATAGCTTACAACCCATAGTATTTTGGTGGGGTAAAACATTAAAGTTTGCACATTATTTATACTCGTTTTAAAAGGCGTTTCCTAACAGTCCTGTTACTAATTGTTTTAAAGGAGAGAAGTGGTAATCAACTAGTTATGAAATGGTGGGGAGGTGTCTTGTCTGCAGGGGTCTACAACACAAATTAGTAAACATGGAAGGGGGTGAAAGAGCTTCTTTAACAGTGTTGGATCAATACTGAGTTTATTGAAGGTCATCAATTTGGGAGTAACTTGGTTGAATCATTTAAATGGTGTTCCAAAATGTCTTAAGTTTGCAAAGATACTTTTGCAAGTTTCTGCAGTCCTCTGCTTTAGATGAAATTTTTTACTTTGTTGTAGTCATGTCCTTTTAAGACTTGATATTGTCGGATCTTTGTTTTATCAACCATTCTAGGTTTTATGTCACTATTTAGTTATTTTGGGTCATGACCTATCCAAGGCAGCTTGGTACCTTTCAAATTTCTTTGTCTAAATGAAAATAATTTGTCTTTTATAAAATAAGGTTATACAAAGCTTCAAATGCAATGATGGTATCGGAGCAATTACAAACAGTGGGGGCCAGCTAATCAGCTCCAAATCTTAACACTGCAGACTCAGACAGTTGAATAGTATATGAATTAACATAATTTCTGCTGTATGTTTGAATGCCTTTAGTGACCGTATGAAAAGGAGTAAAGCAGCGATTACTCAAGCTATGTAGGCGTGTGCAACAGTTTTAACTTCTCAGGTGCCATACTGATAATAAACTCAAGAAGAGCTCAACGTATAACAAATAAAGTGAGAATGTAAGAAGTTAAACTACTCAGGTGGCTTTTGAGAGGGTCTTTCCAGTTGAGGTTAAAAAAAGTGATCAGTTTATTATGTTACAATAATTAATGTTCCAATACTTGTTACTTCTACTTACCCTGCACTATAATAAAACCTAAATGGAGCATTAATACAACCACGATATATTCAAATGGGTATCTTATAAAAGTGGTTGCAAACAGCCAGCCTTTTCATGTGCAAGACTGTATATACATACAGGCATTCATACAAATATTTAAGACATGGGCAATAATGCCCTTCTAGCATGCCCATATACGAAAACAGTTATCCCAATAAGACTCCAGGTTGTTCTTAACATCTAAACTAGTGCTAGCTTTAATGTACTTTGGTAATCTATTCCACACATCAACAACTCTTTTAAAGAGCCAATTAGTACACTTCTCATTCCTACAGAATCTTTTACACAAGTCATCTGATGACTCTCTACTACTTTTTGACAACCTCAAACCTTCTCAGAAGTAGAAGTCTCTAAATGCCCTATACACCTGAATAAGGTCTCCTCTTAAATATCTGTATGACACTGCACAAAGTTCAGAAACTTAAATTTTCACATCCACAGATGCCCTTGATCGGTTTCCACTGTACTCTTTCAAATATACTCATGCATATTTTTTATAAGGTTTCCATATTGTTATTCCATACTCAAGTTTGGATCTATTGTAACAAAGATCATCATTTCTATTTTCCTAGACTTTATAAATCGTGTTATACAACCTACAGTTCTATAACTATCATTAACCAATTGGTTTCAAAAATTTTTTTATTAACTTTTCTTCAGACTGTAACAGATAATATACACAAAAGAAAAAACTATATGCATTATTTACATTTGGCCTGAAGTTGTAGTTCTAAAATAAACCACTCTAATTCAGATATGTATAATCTTTAGACAAGTGCTTTTGTTTGTTTACTGAAGAGGTGTCAGAGTTCTTTTTTAAAGTCTCAATAACTGATAAAATCTTCTTCCACGGATTGTTACGCCATAGTTTAGGATAAATCCTTGGTTCCTTGGTTTTGAATTCCATCAAAGCAGTTTCATTCAATAATATTAAGACTTCATGAGCAGTGTTGGACTTCTGATTTCTGGAGATACATTTCCTAGCAGCTGCTAGTATTGTCCAGAATAAACAGATATTTTGTTGAATGTAAATGAAAAGCCAGAAATGAAATGAACAAGTCTTAGATGATACAAATGTGTCTGTAAATGTAGCTTGCAGGAAGTTAATATCCACCCCAAATTTTTTTAAAATTTTTAACAGAAATACAGTCATAAAAAATATGTATCCAGTCCACCTTACACATTTGTAAACATCTCCAACAGATAACATTATTAGAACTGAACTTGGCTAGCTTGTGTGTATAAAATGATCTATGCAGAAATTTCCATGTGTATATTCTCCAAAATTGTACACTAGATGTTAATTTAATAGAAAGCAGTAAGTTAGTTTTACTCTCCATAGATAGCCTTATTGAATATCCTTTGGTAAAGAAATTCCAATAGTTCTGTTGAGGTTTTATTTTACATCTTATTAGAATGTTATATAAATCTTGAAGTTAAGTTTTCCAAATTGCAATTGTTATAATAAAAGTTGCTAGATTTTTTTTAATTGTTTGAATTAATATTTTTCAACTACTTTGTACTCAATCTTTTGACTGAGTTAATACAGTCTCATTCAAATATTTATAAATATGGTGTCATTTACTCCATCAAATCAGCTGCTGATTTTTGAGGAGATTGACTGCAAAATGTACTTGATTGTTCAGTTCATCAAAATATTAACTATTTCAAATAAACTAAACATTGAATGTCTGCAGGTAAAGTGAGCACAGATCTGACAAAGTAATGGCAAAACCTTTAGATATTCTGTCAGTTTTGGCATTGGGGTCGGTAGGAGTGTTTCTCTCTCTCTCCAATGGTACAATTACTCATACAATGTCTGGATGCACTATTTGGTCATTAAAAATTGCAAAAAAGTGTTTCCTTTTACATCCAGGCCACATGATGTTTCCGCAAGTCAGTTTTTTGACACTCTGCTAGACAATATATGAATGTAAGCACGTTAGATCCACACAGTTATGAGTTTTCTTATGTACTGCTTATCGATAGGTAGGAAAAGAGTCATCTGTTGAAAGCACGAGTTTGATTAACGTTGTAGTCAGTACAGACTTTCCCCAACTACACTACTATACTTGGCATTTCTAGTACTGGTTAGGCTGAGTAGCTGAGGGAGTGACAATTAGCTTTACTTCAATGATCATTGCTGTTCCATTGCTGTGAAAAGTTGTTGTGTAGTCAGTTTGGGACTGATGTCACTGTTGACTGTTCATGGTCTCATTGCCCAATGAGTAGATATAACCCCTCTCTCTCTCTTGCTGTCGAAGCGGCTGTTAAGCGCTTTCCCTGGGAAAGAATTTGTGTGGCCGCTTCGGTACTTTGCCATTTTCGGCACTGTAGTACTGTCTCAGAGTTGGTATATTTAAGTAGAGGGTGGGGGTGCAGACCCCACTTAATGTAATGTTTGAAATTGTTTTTTTTTTTTTTTTTTTGTTGGAACAGCGATTTTTTTCCGGACACTTCGACATTGCACGCTTTCGCTTACATAGGGACAATTAATCACCGTTCACTTTTTTAAGCATTTGGTGATCTAATATAGACCCTATATAATTATATATATATATATATATATATATATATATATATATATATATATATATATATATATATATATATATATATATATACACACACACACACACACACAAATATACGCAAAATGTGTGTACATTATATATATATATATATATATATATATATATATATATATATATATATATATATATATATAGTATACATATAGATATTGTACACAACCCGCGGTAGTGGTGCTGCGGTAGCATTGTCGCCGCCTCACAGCAAGACGTCGTGTTCGATTCTCAGCTAGAGCGCCTTCTGTGTGGAGGCATGCGTGAATGGGCGTGCCTTTGTTGAAGGTTGTGTATCAGGGCTGGTAACTCGGCACGTAAAAATCCACTACCATACATTAGCAGACCGGAGTTCCGCTGTGGCGACCCTTAACCGGGATAAGCCGAAAGACACAACAACATAGATATTTGTACACATTTTATATATACACAGATTATATATATATATATATATATAAAAACACACAAATATACACACAGTGTGGGTTACATTTTTAGTCATTAATGGATTTAATCAGAAAGCAAGTAACTTTTTTTTCATCTAAATATATTTCACAGAGTGATAGGTTACCATTTTTGTTTTGGCTGAAATTGTGTAATAGTGCATAAGCCAGTTTGTTCCTTTCCTTACTGCTATGTGAGATTAAAGTTAATACAGTTACGTAGTAAGGACTGTGGGAGAATTTTTTTTTAATGTCCATTTGATTTCTACCATTTGTGCAGTTAAAGTTGATATCAATGGTTGAAGTATCACAAGTTTGGCTGAAAAAAATATGCAAATTTAGTAAGTTCAGGGGAGAAAAAACTTCCTACTGCACCTTATACATTACCAACTAAGTTCATACTTCAGTGGGGAAAGGGCAAATTTCCAATCCCCACTGTACCACAATGCTACAAAACCAAATACCAGCAGCATTCAAGAAGTGCAAGTTAGAATGATTAACAGCAAACGTACACGTGCACACACGCACACAACAGAATTTGACGACTATTCCTAAACCATTTATGAAGGACTTTTTCTAACAGTGTGAGTTTTCCTGGAAGGAATTCTCTCTTTTCAAGTTGTTTTGTGTGGCATGTTCAACGGTTACAAAAAAGTAATATTATACTCAATGGATAGCATTAGTGGGTTATAAAGTGATACAATAAATCTCCCTCTAGAAAGTGGGTGCACCCTTAGAAAGATTGCAGAACATGATTTTCTGACTTTTGCATGTATTGGATGGTCAAAGCTTAAATTGCCTACCACTGCCCCTTAAGCATTTTTAACGACGGAGCCTTTTTCTATGGCTGGACCATTTGTTGTGTAATCATAGCGTTGGTTCTTTTCACCACCAAGTCTCATGATGCAACATTTATTATTAATATTAAAGTTATACCGTACCAGTTATGTATTTTTGAAGATAATCATGACAACCCTTTTGTGTGCCTTTCATTAGCATAATTCCATTACCCAGTTTGCATGTTGTGTTATCCAAAACTTAATTCCCACTTCTGAGAAGAGCAGTCCAAAAAGAAGAGTCCAGAGTGACATATGACTGATAACCACCATCAATAATAAGTATGTAATGATCGCCTTTATTTGGGATGTTTACATTAGCACCTGCTTTATGGCATAATGCTTTATGTGGCATCAGTTTGTATTAAGTACTATCCCCAGAATGCTGCTTCTGCAGATGTCATGTTTGTAAGAAAATAAATTCTTTATCTTAGCCCTTCATCAAATGCTGCAGTTACGTCTTCTGTGAGCAACTTAAGATTTAAAAGGCAGGATCCTGGCTTTAACAAACCTACACAGTTTTCACATCTAACAAACTATGTGCCACTTTAGATTTGCTTGGTTATGATCTCTGATATGCTCTGTTAAGATCTTTTCATAATTTTATACAAAATGTCTTCTTGATGTGAAAACCTTCCTGACAGCAACAGACATGCTAGAATTTTCCAGCATCATAAAAGCAAAGTATTCCACATTCATGAATATCAACAACTTATGTTTCTAACAAACAGAGGTAGCCTGTAAATACAGGGCCACCCATGGCCCAAGTTCTCATATACCGCATAAAACACTTGGGTCAAACTGACCAATATATTTGCAATTTGGGATGCATGGCTAGACTTAAAAAAGGCTCCCCCAGGGTTTGTTTAGCCTAGAAATCACATATGAACCTATAAAACAAGGCAGTTTTTGTAAACATTTACTTAAGATTTTACAAGTACAAAAAATATTTAGAAACCTGAAACAAACATCTCTTATTTAAGAAGTGTGCCCCCCCCCCTCCGTGTCCCTAATGTAACACTGCACATACAGCAGAGTGAATCTTCTAAAGACAAGCTTCACCTTGTGAGCAGAGAAAGACTTCAGTGCAGCACCAAAGGCCAGGTCAGGATCAGTGACAATTCAGACAGTGGACAATAAAAACAGTAAGCATCCACTACACAATACATACCAGGAAGGGAGCAGAGTGCCATAGTACAGACTTCTTCAGAGAGTAATACAATGGATGTAGTATAAAATGTTCTAGGGCTTCATGTGGTGTGTAAACAACCATATATGTGTCCATGACTAGTGGTGGGGGGATGACAGCAGGCAGAGGGAGAAATATTTGATTTAGTGAACCGATGAGGACATTCACATGGGGACCACACTAAATTCTTCACTAGTCTCTCTGGGAACTAACTTACTCTGAATGGCACAATTCCTAAGGTGCCACTGTTATGGATACAATGGGGGAGCAAAAGATACTCCAGATGGGCAATCCTCACCCAACATCCCATGAAAAATCATGACTGGTCAATTAAGAGAAACAGACACTCCAACTGCTCTAAAAACCTCCCCCCCCCACAGACACACACACACACACACACACACACACACACACACACACACACACACACACACACACACACACACACACACACACACACACACGTCACCAGACTAACACTCAATTAAGAATAGTTAAAATAATATATAGTGACTGAATATTGGTAAGGTAAAATTTCACTCTGGTTAAAAAAAAAAAATCTGCATTTTCCCCCTTCACTGGATTTAAAAAAGCAACAGTCAATACCCTCTGCAAAGATGCAACTCCAGTCTCTGTAATGCATGGTCTTATATGAAGACTGACATTTTCTCATCTAAACTGAAAAAGCAGAATCTTACAAATGAATATACTATACTAATGTTCCTGTCATTTGGCAAAATAAAGCCAAAAGCTATTAAAGCAGCATTTTTGAGGTAGCACACCACAGCAACTGAAGTCCTACTTTGTAAAAATACACACCTTGGTTTGAATACACAGGCATGTACAGTGTCTCACTGGTTAAGTTCCGTCTTTCACATCTCCAGGTCTGGGGTTCACTACTTATCCCCAAGCCAGCATCTGTGCACAGTTTGGATATTTTACCGCTGTTTTGGTGTGGGTGTTTTCTGGGCACTCTGGTTTCCTCCCACCTCCCAAACACATCTTGGTTGGTTGATTTTGTTCCAATACTACCATTCCCCCCTGCCCTTGTGCCAATACTACCATTACCCCTGCCCCTGTGCCAATACTACCATTACCCCTGCCCCTGAGCCAATACTACCATTACCCCCACCCTTGTGTCAATACTACCATTACTCCCGCCCCTGTGCCAATACTACCATTACCCCTGCCCTTGTGCCCCACATTATAGGAAAAGAGGGTCCAAGATGACCAATTTACTTAACTGGATTAAAAAAGGGGATAACAAAAATGAATACATTAAAATCAAAACCAAATGCCACTAACCCAAGTTATGTTTTTTTTTTTTTTTTTTTTTTTTTTTTTACAATGAGCAAGCCACTTAACTTCCCTGTGATCTTTGATCATGGTTGAAGAACCTATGGGATCAAAAAGCTTAACTATATCAAATTAAATACATGCATATACAATACATTTGCAACACTTGGGTTCAATTTAATGAATACTGTAACTCCCTAGCTACTATTAAGATGGCAACAATTGTATATCATTTAATATGAGAGAGCCGTTAATACTGATCGAATTACAAAAGCCATGTGCAGCAATACAGGTGCAAGATCGGAACTGCTTTCAGAGACTGCCTAAATTACACTCCTTTCACTTCTGTCTCAAAAACGTAAGTCTCTTTTGTGAAATGAAGCAGTTTGTGCAACACTGTAGAGTAGCCCAGTGTATAATTTAAAATCATTTCATTTACAATCATTTTTAATCAAAACACCTGACTGCATGGCATTACTCTAACAAACATGACAAAGACGACAGTGAAAAGTCCATAACAAAAACATTTATGCCATAACATGAGACTGTTGTGGGGTTTTAAACAGAAAAGAACACAAGTTATCCTTCCTTCCTTCAGTACCTACTGTTTCTGTTCTAAAATCAGCTATGTTAGTTGTGCAAACATAAAAGTATGTTGGTGTGAGAATGACAGTCGGAATTTTTTCAGTAAGAAAAGCTTCTTCTTGCATCCCTGGTATCCATGCCTGAATTTAGCAAATGTAATATATGATCACGTACAGAGAGATTCAGGCCACACTTTAAAAGGTTATGACACATCACGATTCGTTAATCTAATACAACGGCACTAAAAGGTGGGATCAGGCTATTATATGGGGGCAAGTTCTCTACTCTTCTGTCCAACCATAAAAACAGGTCTTAGCATGGCTCCAAATTGGAAGAAAGTCTTACTGTCTTACATTGCCAACTTTTGCTATTTCAGGATTCAGTCAAAAGGTTTCACCAAGTCATGGTTTTCAACAGCACGTTTCAATTTACCTGTTCCTGTACTAGAGCTGCAGTTTGTTCTAAAAGTTGCTGTGGTCAACAGAATAAACAACGGTTTCCATGTCATACAGAATAAACGGTTTCCATGTCATACAGAACAAACTACTTCTCTATTACACGCGCTGCTTTCCTCAACTGCAGGGTTTGCCGATTATGGGAATGTTGACGTTAGTTTTGTACATGAGATTTGCCTTGGCTCAAGTGCTGGTATTGGGATCTGTGAGTGAGAGTGTGCATGCGTGTATTTGTTGGCTAGTGTTTGAGAAAGGACAATGTTAAGGGATAGTTACACGTTTGTGCTTTGTCTAAATAGCATGGCTAGGCATGTCAGAGTGTCTTGTCCAGTGGCACTGCTCGGGAAAGGGGAATTTTCATGGTAATATGAAGGAGTGGGTTAGGGGCACGAGTAGGGTTAGCAAACAAAATAATGTGGACCTGGGGGATTCATTACTTTAATATGTAGGCTGCAATTTCTTTCAGCTTTGAGCATCTCTACAGACACCATTGTGTGTGACATTTCCAGTGCAATTATGCATTTTTTTCTTTGATTTATTACCATTTTACCTTTTTATGGTTTCATTATTAGCACAGATTAGGTCTCCAAATGGTTAAAGAGCTGCTTTCTTTATGCAAGGGTACCGGGTTTGATTCTTTCTATGTGACTCTAAGCAAGTCACATGAGTAGTCACTGCTCCTGGGTCACCCATGAAAAGGGACACTGGTGTCCACTTGGGTTACCTGCTGATCAAACGCATAAAATTAATGTACTTTACTACCACCTACAGAGTAGGGATTATAGTTTTCTGACTTGCATCTGATTATTTCAGTTGCGAGTTTCTAAATCGGACTGGCACAGTCACGGTCTCTATATTTTACATTAGTGTGTGTATTTTTGTACAGTCTATTTTTGTACATAGTCTATCATAAATGTTTTTTTGTTTGGTTTAGGCTGGCTACAGTGCAATGCCTGTGTGTGTGTGTATTAGTAGACTGAATTTACCCTTCTTATGGCGTACAAAAATAAGTCCACATGGAGGAAATCCCAGGTAAATAAGATTTACAGCAAAAAGAAGACATTTCAGTCTGTTTGGAACAGATCAATAAGTCTCCAAGACTAAAAGGGCCATAAAACTACTGAGCAAAATCCTCAAACACAATGTCAAAAAATGTAAGGCAGAAAAACTCTGTGCTGCTACCAGCTCTACAAATAATCAAAAGGCCTCCTCCATTAAACATTAGGAAACAGAGGATGGTCATTATTGTGCCACAATCATTTCCAATATAGTTTCCCTTTCAGATCCTGAAGTTAGTGTCAATATCCTTACACACAAATCTGACATTTTTTCTTGCCCACACACCAGCCAAAGTTACCCCCCCCCCATCTAAAAACAAAAATATTCTCTCAGTAGGACTGGATAATATTCCTGGCTGGTTTTAACTGTCAATCACCACTTAACAGCACATCAGTGTAGGTCTCTCCACAGCTTATGTCCTTATAATATGGAGAACAGTGGCCATACTGGCACCATTCACAAATGTGGGCCCAGTATGTGCACAATGGTGGCCATACTGGAACCATTCACAAAAGTGGCCCCACAACAGATCCCAAAGACTACAAACCTATTCACCTGATAACTGCAGAGTTATTCAGCACATAATACTGAGCTGATACATAATGACATAGTGGACCTACAAAGGTCTGTATCCAGTCCAGTTTGGATGTGTAAAAGGTAGGCATGCCTACTAAACCTAGTAGTATTTGAAAGGATCACTGAAATGGCGAATAATGGCCTAACAGGTCCATACCATTTATCCTGACCATTTCCAAAGCCTTTGACAGCAATCTATACTGCAGTATCAAACTATCCCAACCTAACAAAAAGTTATGTGACCTATGTGCAGACCACTGGACAGTCAATTGGTTCTCCAACAAAACTCACTGTTAAGGTAGAGGTACCTCCTTGGGCCAGAGGAACATCACTATTTGGGGTTCCATAGGGCTCTGAACCTCCTGCTGTTTGGCAATACTTCTCAGAAGTTAAAGCAGGTGTAACAGGACTGTGGCCAAGTTGGCCAAGGACTACAAACTTGAGTGTAATTGTCAATTCCTCAGAGGCTCCAATACATCATTAAGGCTATGACCCGACCAAGGTCTGATTTGACAGTCATGGGTAGTCTAACATCAAGGATGAAGCATTTGTTGACAGGAAAGGGATGAACTGCTTCCTACTACATCATCACTAGAACCACTCAAAACGTCAAGTCGCTATAATGTCCATCGCACCTAAAGATCAATACAATGTCCATTACATCTACAGATCAGTAGTGTCACCTACACCTACCGATGTCCATTACATTTTCAGATCAGTACAGTGTCCATTACACCTACCAATGTCCATTACACCTACCGATCAGTACAGTGTCCATTACACCTACCCATGTCCATTACACCTACCGATCAGTACAGTGTCCATTACACCTACCGATGTCCATTACACCTACAGATCAGTAGTGTCCATTATATCTACCGATGTCCATTACACCTACCGATCAGTACAGTGTCCATTACACCTACCGATCAGTACAGTGTCCATTACACCTACCAATGTCCATTACACCTACCGATCAGTACAGTGTCCATTACACCTACCCATGTCCATTACACCTACCGATCAGTACAGTGTCCATTACACCTACCAATGTCCATTACACCTACCGATCAGTACAGTGTCCATTACACCTACCGATGTCCATTACACCTACAGATCAGTAGTGTCCATTATATCTACCGATGTCCATTACACCTACCGATCAGTACAGTGTCCATTACACCTACCGATCAGTACAGTGTCCATTACACCTACCAATGTCCATTACACCTACCGATCAGTACAGTGTCCATTACACCTACCCATGTCCATTACACCTACAGATCAGTAGTGTCCATTACACCTACCGATGTCCATTACACCTACCGATCAGTACAGTGTCCATTACACCTACCAATGTCCATTACACCTACCGATCAGTAGTGTCCATTACACCTACCGATGTCCATTACACCTACAGATCAGTAGTGTCCATTACACCTACCGATGTCCATTACACCTACAGATCAGTACAGTGTCCATTACATCTACCGATGTCCATTACACCTACCGATCAGTACAGTGTCCATTACACCTACCGATGTCCATTACACCTACCGATCAGTACAGTGTCCATTACACCTACCAATGTCCATTACACCGACCGATCAGTACAGTGTCCATTACACCTACCAATGTCCATTACACCTACAGATCAGTAGTGTCCATTATATCTACCGATGTCCATTACACCTACCGATCAGTACAGTGTCTACACCTACTGATGTCCATTAAACCTACAGATCAGTAGTGTCCATTATATCTACCGATGTCCATTACACCTACCGATCAGTAGTGTCCATTACACCTACAGATCAGTACAGTGTCCATTACACCTACCTATGTCCATTACACCTAGAGATCAGTAGTGTCCACTACACCTACAGATCAGTAGTGTCCATTACATCTACCGATGTCCATTACACCTACCGATCAGTACAGTGTCCATTACACCTACCGATGTCCATTACACCTACAGATCAGTAGTGTCCATTATATCTACCGATGTCCATTACACCTACCGATCAGTAGTGTCCATTACACCTACCAATGTCCATTACACCTACCGATCAGTACAGTGTCCATTACACCTACCAATGTCCATTACACCTACCGATCAGTACAGTGTCCATTACACCTACCGATGTCCATTACACCTACAGATCAGTAGTGTCCATTACACCTACCGATCAGTAGTGTCCATTACACCTACAGATCAGTACAGTGTCCATTACATCTACCGATGTCCATTACACCTACCGATCAGTAGTGTCCATTACACCTACAGATCAGTAGTGTCCATTACACCTACAGATCAGTAGTGTCCATTGCACCTACCGATCAGTACAGTGTCCATTGCACCTACCGATCAGTACAGTGTCCATTACACCACCGATGTCCATTACACCTACAGATGTCCATTACACCTACAGATCAGTACAGTGTCCATTACACTTACTGATGTCAACTACACCTACAGATCAGTAGTGTCCATTACACCTACCAATGTCCATTACACCTAGAGATCAGTAGTGTCCACTACACCTACAGATGTCCATTACACCTACAGATCAGTAGTGTCCATTACACACTTACTGATGTCAACTACACCTACAGATCAGTAGTGTCCATTACACCTACCAATGTCCATTACACCTAGAGATCAGTAGTGTCCACTACACCTACCAATGTCCATTACACCTACTGATCAATACAGTGTCTACACCTACTGATGTCCATTACACCTACAGATCAGTAGTGTCCATTACACTTACTGATGTCAACTACACCTACAGATCAGTACAGTGTTCATTACACCACCGATGTCTATTACACCTACCGATCAGTAGTGTCCATTACACCTACCGATGTCCATTACACCTACAGATCAGTACAGTATCCATTACATCTACCGATGTCCATTACACCTACAGATCAGTAGTGTCCACTACACCTACAGATCAGTAGTGTCCATTACACCTACCGATGTCCATTACACCAACAGATCAGTACAGTGTCCATTTTTGAATTTACCCCGCAAAACACATTTGACCAAAGTCTGTGTCCAAAAGTTTGACAAAGATAAATGAACTGTACAATCTGTATTGACCAGAAAAGATCAACTCTGTCCTTCTACTCATTCTTGTATAGACTCTGAAGGGGTAACCACTGTTTATCCCTCTCAGGCACAGAAAGGCCTTACCTCTACAGATGACCTCCACCCTTCACAAGACAAACTGCCTGCCTAAAAAACATGCATGTTAAAGATCTCATCCTCCACTACAAGATCACGAACACCTGCTGGCAAGTCATTCATAACCCAGAACATTCCGTACCTTTGACATGTACAGGGAATTTAATCCCAAACAAAGTAACACTATTTCCAAACCAAGACTTGATTAGATGGGGAAAGCATGAATTAATGCCTGCAGTATAAAGCTTAGTATGATCTTAGGGTATTATGGACTGGAACAGGATGGCTGAAAATAGTGTTTGTTCCCAAAGATGATACCAAGTTTAGCAAAAAAGCAGACTGTAGCAAAATCTCTGGTACAGACCAGACAATTATTGCGAAATACTAAGCCAGCCATTTACAAAGAGGAAACACTTAAGCAAGTGCATTGCTACAAATAACCTGCAGTTTGTGAATGTGTAAGTGGAAATAATGCACTTGAAATGAAAGGGATTGGATTCTGCTCAGAAGTGAAGGAAACCCCAGTGTCTTCTTCCTGATTTTGTGTCATGAAAGGTTACCTTGGAAATCCAAAGCAGCATACACCCTGCAGCACAAGAGAGGGTTATGATGGAATGAAGGAAGACCTTGAAGCATTTACACTGCAGTGATGATTCGGAGGTTGCTTGAAGTCCAAAACTGGTCATGCGTATCCTGTAGGGTTGCCACCTTTTCAAATGGCCAAAGTGGGACATTTTCGGGAAACATCAGATTTACAGGCAGACACATACCCACGGTCAGTACAAGGGATAGAACTCAACTTTTTTGCCTAAATAAAAGCTTATTCTTGTACCATTTTAGTTGCTTATTCTGTTTCTTTTAACAGAATAAGCAACTAAAATGTTACAAGAATAAGCTTTTATTCAGGCAAAATAATTTAGTTGCTTATTCTGTTTCTTGTAACACTGCGGTGCTGGTGCGGTGGTAACATTGTCGCCTCGCAGTAAGACGTTGTCCTGTTCGATTCTCAGCTAGAGCGTCTTCTGTGCGGAGACATGCATGAATGGGCATACCTTCGTTGAAGGTTGTGGGTCAGGGCCGGCAACTCAGCACGTAAAAATCTACTACCAATCATTAGCAGACCGGAGTTCCACTGTGCGACCCCTAACCAGGAAAAGCCGAAAGACACAACACAACATTTGGTTTCTTGTAACATTTAGGTTATTTTAGATGCAGAATAACTGTTTTATGCAACTATTACATAAAATATAGGACATAATTATGTCCTACAATCTCAGGATATTTGCCATTTTTAATATATTTTGTCAGGACACAACTGCCCAAAGAGGGACTGCCCCTCGCAAAGTGGGACAGGTGGTAACCCTAGTATCCTGTCTAATTTAGGACAAACAAAAAGTATCTAGTATAACATCCCCTTAACTGTTGGTCTTTTAGGATGTGTTAGACAGCTTTTGTGTGTGAAGGGAAAGACCCTCTACTTCAGAAGGGTGTAGAGCAGAAAGGATGGGCTGGAGGGACAAAAGCTGAAATCATAGTGTTTAGCCATTTTTACCCTCTCACCTAACGGGATGAATACCCACAAGCTCGTAAAAGAAAACTGTCCTTCTGACCACATCCTTTAACAGAATGATCTCCAGGAACGATTCTGCCTGAAGAATGGCCCACAGAACTTCTTGTGGCTAAGGCCCTGGGAAGCTAGGGCCTGTTCCTCTGGAGTTCTTGCTGTTGTGTGGGACCAAGGTATCTGTTGTGTGGGACCAAGGTATTTATTATCTACAACAAGTAAATGGACAATGTTATACAAACATACATTAATTATGTATGGTCATATACCTTATAATTTGATAATGGCCCTCTGATTAAAGCCAATAGAGGATACAGATACTGATCACAATCCTCTAATATAACCCCTTGGTCTCAGAAAAATAATTCCTGCACTAAAACAAAGGACAGTCATTTCGGACACGGATTGCAATGCTACGGTCACTACTTCAATTATGAATCTTATCTCACACACTCCTTTGTATTACGTATATCACCTCGAGATATGTAGTTTTGATCTTACAGGCATCTGCATTTCTGATTTACATCAGCAAACATAGAAAACCGACCATAACTACAGTCACTAGCATATTTG